>NC_090912.1:11505627-11541239 GCF_040956055.1 Brachionichthys hirsutus
TGGGATGAAAGGTAAACCTCTGGAGGGACAAGCAGGGACCAAGCTCAAGCAGTAACCGCGGTGACGAGCCGGGGACGAGCCGGGGGCGAGCCGGGGGACTTACGAGTACCAGGAGCACATGCCCGTGGGCTCCTTCAGGTTGGCGCCGGTCAGGCCGGAGCACGGCATGAAGTGGACGTCCTTCTTGGGGTTGAAGCCGACCTTCTTCAGAAACGGCACGAGCTTCTCCCGGCACTCGTCGTACCTGGGGGGGGGGGGCACAGCGGGGGGCACGGTTACGCCGCCTGGTACGGCGTGTAGCGCAGTGCTAGCGGGTCATCGATCATGTGATCAGCTGGCTACGCACACACATTCACCGAGGTGCGTGTGTTTCTGTCTGCGGTCCCGTTTCACGGTGCTTCAGCCCCCCCCCCCCCCGACTATAAATAAAATCAGTCGTCGATAAGTACAATTCTGCAGAACTTTGTGTCCTTATCATCACGAAGGAAAACTAAAATATGAACGATATAAAGAATAACTTTGTTTTTAGTCAGAACCAGAAAAGATTTGAATTTACCTCAGGAGCACAAGTATCCCCCCCCCCCCCATAGGGGAGGAGCTAAAACTCCCCGCACACTTCAGAGTTAATGACGTGGAGACGTGAAAGCGCCACCTCCTGTTGTTCATGTGTAATTACACTTGATTCTAACAATATAGTGAAAAATCAAGCAGTAGTTTTCTACCCCCCCCCCTTTAAGAATCACTGCGCTAGCGGGCCCGTCTGCCCACGGGTTCCGTGAGGGCGCCTCAGTTCAGCTGCTTACACCGTTGACTTCCACACACGGGATCATCACAGCGTCAGAAGAATGGTCCCAAACCGGTTCCGTAGAATTCAAGTCATTTCCGTTTCCATAGCGCCAGATCACAGAACGTTCTCTCAAGGCGCCTTACAGGTGGAGCAGGGAGAGACGGAACCCAACTCGGCCCACAAGAGCAAGAGCTTTGGAGACGGAGGCAAGGAAAAACCTCCCTTCAACAGGCAGAAACCTCGGACAGAACCTAGGCTCATCCGTCTGGACTGTTTGGGTTGAGAGAGAGAGCGAGACAGAGAGACAATGACGGGCAGCAGAAGAGTCAGAAACAAAGCGCCTAACCGGTCCCATCGGTGCTAGCTTACAGCTAAACGCGCGACCTTTCACCCACGCCGTCCACCCTCTCCCCACTACAGCTGGGAAACAGAGCCCCCCCCCCCCCCCCCCCCCCCAGTTTGAGCACCACGCCCTGCCGCTCACCGCTGGGGGGGGGGGGGGGGGGGGGGGGGGGGTGACACCCGAGTGCACGCCGCTCGTCACACGTCTACTCACCTCTCCAGGCTCCAGCTGACTGTGGGGTCGTCCATTTTATTCACCAGAACTATCAGGTGCTTGACGCCGGCCGTTTTCGCCAGCATGGCGTGCTCCCGCGTCTGCCCGCCCTTCTCAAAGCCCGTTTCAAACTCGCCTTTCCTCGCAGAGATCACCTGAGGGTCAACACGGTCGTGCGGTCAGTGTTAAACGAGACGCTTTCCTGCCGCTAGCCATCCCGTCTGAATGCCTGACAGAAACGCCAGCGCCGGCGTGGACAGAGCAGAACCTCAGAGGAAGGAGGGAGACGAGTCCACGAGCAGGAAGAGCTCAAACACGAGGCTCCTTTACCCGGAGCCCCCCCTCAGGGCTGATATCAAAGTGGCCCAGTGTGCACGCTGCACGCTTATGATCCCCCCCCCCCCCCCCCCGGGGATGCCTTTACATCGGCACGACAAAAAGAAGCCCCAAAGATAGACCTTCTGAACACAAATATGCAATTAAAACCAAACGTCCCGACGCAGATCAGCTAAAGGCCTGACGTTACTCTGGAGAACTGAAGGGGAGGCGACAAAAAGACACTTCCTGGATCGGGACCCGGGTCTTAACGAAGCTGCAGGGTTCTTGGTGTTGTTGTACTCAGTACTGGTAATGCGTTGTGTCCTGTGCCAGGTTAAGGTACTTGCGTTTCTGCATACTCTCGTGGCTTTATTTACTCTAAGGCTCTACAACGCAGAAATCACACAAGTTTTTCCCAAATAGCCTTTTTCTCTAGATTGGAACAACAATGGCCATTGTCCCTGGTAGCAGGTTGCCCTCTTGGGCGGGGCTGTAGCATGTCCATGGGTGGAGGGGGGGGGGGTTCTACTGGTATTTGACTCTTCCCTCTGGGGAGCTCTGCGTTGGGATCACTCCAGATGTGCTCTTTGATGTTTGTTCTTACACTGCAGCAGCTCTCGTTTATTCCCGTGACTAGTCATGAGATTCTGTCTCGGGTATTTGATCACCCCTGTGAGGTTCCATGAATGCCCCGACGAAGACCCGGTCAGGACTCTTTACCCGTCCTCAGAGGGCCTTGAACCGTTCCCACCGCTTCCCCATCACGGGTGAAGGTTGGATTCGGATGCTTCAGGGCCCCTTGAGGATCACTGGGACCTGGACTTGGGAGACTCGGCACGTGGGCCAGGCCGTTCTGGGAACTCACCAGAACGGCTAGATCCGCTTGCGATGCTCCTCCGATCATGTTGGGCACAAAGCTTTTGTGTCCCGGAGCGTCGAGGATGGTGAAGTGCTTTTTGTCCGTCTCAAAGTACGCCCGGCCCACCTCCACCGTCTTCCCTTTGTCCCGCTCCTCCTGGTTGGTATCCAACGCCCACGACAGATACCTGAGAGAGAGAGAGAGAGAGAGAGAGGGAGATAGCGCCTCGCTGATTTGCTCTCTACGAGGGACAGACAGGACACACCAGAGGATCTCGAGGTTTACACGCGGCCTGGATGAAACTCAATGCGTCACCTGAGCAGACACACCTGGTTCATAGCCAAGACAACTAGAGTGTCCCCCCCCCCCCCCCCCCCCGAGACTCGAGCCCATTCCAGCTTTAAACAGATGCCACTCACCAGGTCTCGCGGTTCTTTTCTTTTGCTTCTCTTTCGTACTTCTCTAACGTTCTCTTGTCTACCATCCCCGTTAGATACCTGTCAGAGAGGCGGAGCAACAGAGAGGTGAGACGGGTCACGTGGCCGAACGGCATTTAATGCGCGAGGAAACGCCGCTACTCACATGATCTGTCCACCGATCGTGGACTTGCCAGCGTCTGGAGAGAAAGCAGAGAGTCCGACTCAGAAACTCGCAGTTCAGTCAATCGGGAAGCAACACGGACGGGGCAACCGGCCGACGCCCGACTGGACCCGGTTCTAACCCCCCCCCCCCCCCCCGGTCATCCAGAAGTGCATTTACAGCAGTACAAGTAGATAACGGTAGACGATCGACGACGTCGTCCCGATCGCAGCCGCTCGCCTCACCAATAACACTTCTGAGGATCAATCAATCAATCACCGCCGATAAAGAGCCCCCCCCCCCCCCCCCCCCCCGTTACCGCTAGAGCAGAGCGGAGGGCGGCGAGCGCCACGCTACGCTACGCTAACCCAAATAACGCCGTTTCAACATCCGTGCAGGGATGCAACCAACGAAACCAGCTAGCTGCATGCTACGGCCCCGGTGATGTGTGTGTGTGTGTGTGTGTGTGTGTGTGTTTGCGTGACGAGTTCCTCCGAAGCCCGGCTGGCTCGGGGGACCTCTCTGAACAGGCGGGGTCACGCACTGACCTACATGTCCGATGAACACAACGTTAATGTGTTCCTTCTTGGGGGCGTCGGGCTGCGGGGGCGGGACCTTTGGCACTGTGGCTTCCTCTTCCTCCTCCGTCGTCTCCTCTGTTGCCGGACTCCGGTGGCCACCCCCGGGTTCGTCTCCGTTTGGCTCCACCTCTTTTTGGTCCCACGGCTCCTCGGCGCCGAGCTCGGCGTCGCCGTTCTCCACCGGAGCCGCCGGTTCTACCAGCACAAACACCAACACGCCATTATTCGGCGCCGCTCCACTTGGGACAAGCGACTACAGAGAACGGTCATGGAAGAGCGTCTTCTAGCGTCTACGTTTATACGGCGGTCCGGTTCAGGTGGCGCCGGACTCAGGGCAGAGCCGCCACGGAGCTCCATTACAGCCTCATTCTATAAAGAGCGCAGGGCGACCCGTTTGATGCTCTGGTTTGTCAGCGGCCGACATCGGTGCCATCATCCTTCTCGTCAGGAGGACACCGAGGATTGGTCCAGCAGAACCCGACAGCAAAGGCCCGGTTCGACCCGCAGGAACGCGGTTAGCACATTCACGCTAGTCCAGCAGCAGGTAAGAGTCCGTTACTGTTGAAACAACCATCGACGCGGGGGAAGGGCACACCGGACCTCTCCTGTGGTTCCTCTCGGAACACGACGGGACCGGGAGGGACGACCCCCATTGGTCCTTTGAGGACCAATGAGGGTCCAACGTTAACAGACCGGCGAACGCCACCGGTCACAAACAGGAGAAGCGCAGCGGCAGGATCAACAAACCGAAAGGCATTCCACGCCGGAGGAAAGGACTCAGCGCTCCGTCTTCCCGTCCTCCCGGGCCTGGACAGAACCCTCTAGATTTGGGAGCGTTCTCAGCACCTCAACGGCCCCGCATTCACAGATGTGACCTTGGGCGTCAGGCCCGGCGGCAGCCGTTGGCTCTTTATCCGCCCGTTTAATGAACGCTAATCCGCCGGCGTGCGGCGCAGCAGACGGACAGATTCCCACAGAAAGAACAACAAGGAGGTCTCTCAACGGGGTCTCGGCGCGAGAACCATTCCAAACGGCGTTGCTGCTTCCTTTGATCTATACGTCTCGGTTGTTCACAGCATCTCGATGCTTCTCTTGATCCCGACCGAAAAGGTGCTGCAACTTGTGAGCGCGTCAGCACCTCCATTCACGAAAGAGAATCATTCAGCGACGCCCACCGGCCACGCGGCGAAGCAGACCCGGTAAACACGGAAAAGTGAGCCCAGGAACCCGAACCCGAACCAAAACGAGTGAACCAACGCTGGAAACTCGGCTTCTTTGCGGTCAAATAAAAGTTTCCGCCAAAACTGGTTGCCTGATTTAGCTCTTGGAAATCCGACAGGGTGCGCTTCAGGCGACCGATGGGCGGGGCTACGTTAACGTTAACGTAGCCCCGCCCATCCGCGTGGAACACGCAGGGTTAACGAGACGAGCAGCATCAGCATCCACACCTACCGGCACGTTCTGACGCCTCCATGCTGGACGGACTTTCAGCAGCAACTGAAAAGAAGAGCGATATTAGGATCAATGCTGGGACAGAACCGAACCGTCCGGTGGGACCGAGGTCCCGGGACAGAACCAAACCGTCCGGTGGGACCGAGGTCCCGGCGCCGGGACAGAACCGAACCGTCCGGTGGGACCGAGGTCCCGGCGCCGGGACAGAACCGAACCGTCCGGTGGGACCGAGGTCCCGGCGCCGGGACAGAACCGAACCGTCCGGTGGGACCGAGGTCCCGGGACAGAACCAAACCGTCCGGCTGGACAGAACGGAACCGTCCGGCGGGACGCAGCAGCAGGATCCGAGACGGAGACGTGTCCTCCTGAACCTCCAGCCCCGCGGCTGAACTCACGCTGATCTATCGAGATCTATTGATCCGATCAGCTCGCCTGGTTCTCATCTGTCCTTCAAAGCCGCGTGCACGTGCACACCCGCGTTCACGTGCACATCCGTGTCGTCACCGAGCAGCTGAGAAACATTCCGGACACAAATCATCAATGAGGAAAAACAGCGCTGACGTCATCCGCTCCGCGCGTCCTTTAACCGCGCCGTCGGTGCCGGCTGATGACGACAGCGCCACGCGCATGCGCGAGCCCTCCACGAACGCCGATCGTTCCGTGGCCACGTATCTGGTCTAGGTCCACGTGTGGACAGTCACAGCCGACATCAAACAGTTCGTTACGTTCAAACATCCATAAAAGGATCGGATGCGCGTCGCGTCGAATCGGAACATGATCAATAAACACGGGTTTGAAACCCCGCGGCGTGGAACGTCGAAGCAGCCCGGTTCCACCCAACAGCGGTGCGACGGATCGTCCACGTCACGCAGAAACACGGTGCTCCCCGATCACCTTCTATCAGGAGAGGTCGGCCTGTAGCACACTGATAGCGACGCTTTCCTGCGTGGGTCCATTTAACGTGAACCGGAGTCGTTCATCTGGAAGCTGCACGGGTTATCCAACATGCTAACCGGCGCCGGGCTGGGGCGGTGTTTAGCAGGCTATGTCCCGGAGAAACCAACTTAACTTTGACGTGCTTCAGAGGGGGCGACACGCGGCCAGGCGACTCGGTCACATTACTACAAACACGAACGGCTAACTCGGCCGTCGCGCTTCAGGGAACGAGTTTGTGTGTGGTGGAGTCCGGGCTAGCAACCAGCGGTCCCGTTAGCAGATGGCTAAGCGTTTGCTAGGCAGCTACCGGGCTAGCAGCCTGCAACTAGCGGTCCCGTTAGCACATGGCTAAGCGTTAGCTAGGCAGCTACCGGGCTAGCAGCCTGCAACTAGCGGTCCCGTTAGCACATGGCTAAGCGTTAGCTAGGCAGCTACCGGGCTAGCAGCCTGCAACTAGCGGTCCCGTTAGCACATGGCTAATCGTTTGCTAGGCAGCTACCGGGCTAGCAACCCGCAGTCCCGTTAGCACATGGCTAAGCGTTAGCTAGGCAGCTACCGGGCTAGCAGCCTGCAACCAGTGGCCCCTTTAGCACATGGCTAAGCGTTAGCTAGGCAGCTACCGGGCTAGCAACCCGCAACCAGTGGTCCCTTTAGCACATGGCTATGCGGCTACCGGGCAAGCAACCAGCGGTCCCGTTAGCACCTAGCTAAGCGTCAGCTAGGCAGCTCCTCAACGTGACTGAACTCACCGGCAGGATCAGGGTTCTCCGGGGGGGCTTTCGTGGTAAAGCACGGCACGAATTCGGCAGCGTTTACATTCGGGACAAACGGCTTCGCGTTCACATTTAGGTTCGTGAATGCCGATTCAAGTTGTCCGTCGGCTGTGGCCTCCACGTCGTCCTCTTGTTCCCACGAATCAGGGGCAGTGTCTCCCCGGTCCATAGTGGGTCTTGGATTTCGAGATTTGAGCTACGCAGTTCTTGGTCTACGTAAGTGTCTGCCCCAAACCCCGATGCTCCGACCAACCCTTTCGGGAATCGACCGCGTCCCGACTCGGGTGAAATAACGCGACCGGTTCGAGTCTGCTAAGCGTCGGCGGATATTCGATTCAGCACTCCCAGAGACAGTCCGCGTGAGTTGTTGCGACCCTTTAGCTCAACGTGCCGCCCGCGGTGACTTCTGGGGTATGGAGTCTTTTCGTTAGAGAACCGGCCATGTGCCGTGAAAGCCTTAAGGCAGAACACGAAACTACATTCCCCAAAGACTCCGAGGACACCGCTGACGTCAGCAGTGTGTGAGCCTTTCAGGAACCGCAGATTCGAGGCAGGTTTCCTTGAAACAAGTTGAGAATTATTTTTACTCCGTGTTTTGAGTTTTCTACTCGCTAATTTAAAGTTTTTTCTCGCAAAGCTCGTAACTTGAACAAACACCTTTAATGGTGTAAAGTCATGCATTTCTAGTCGTTTGTCTTCATTCGTATAAACTACACTGGAGATATAAATCAATAATAAGCAAAGTAAAATTACTTAGCAAAACGTACTTTTATAATCTGTACAAAACGTATTATTTGATCTGTCCGTTTGTCACAAGACCCCACAACGCCTCGGTCGAGTCCCCTAAACTTGGCTTCTGTCAGAGTACCCCGGGGCAGCTGTATCTACCCCAGGGCAGCACAGTGTAAAGCGTCTTTGATGTCCAGAGAAGCGCTAATAAGAGCCACACATTATTATTATTATTATCTCTGATTCCCTCCACTAAGGCGGTTCTGGTTCCGCTGCCTTCACCGAGACGCTGGAACTAGCTCTGCATGTCGATCCAGAAGAATCCACCGTGTGCCGTTTGTGAATAACTCCCAAATCTAAACTAATGATATCAATGTGAAATCAATATCTAAAGGTTTGGTTTCATGATTAAGGACCCTAAACATCTAGATAAAATAAACGTAGGTCAACAATCTTTGGTGAAGACCGGAATACAGGGAGACTGAGGTGCCTTTGTAGTTTGTATCGGTACGACAGCTGCATTGGATCTACCTTTTAATTGATCTATCTTCCAGGCCTCAGATCGTATATCTGTTTTAAAGCAGGTCCCCTGAAATACTTTGCATAGATTTGGTTTCAGAATGTCCATTTCATGAATTATCATCGCTTTATTGCTCTCGCATTCATCCGTCGGTGACTCCAAGCATGTCCCCACAGAAAAGACACAGACCAGAAATTGTTAAAAGCATTCTTTGAATTCAAACCGGAATCCACAGCCTGAAGTTTAGACAGGAAAACTGCTGAGTTCAGGGAAACGGTAGAAAACACGGAGAGAAAACGCCGGAGGCCACGGAGACAGAGACGGTCCAGAACATTTCATTACATCAATAAAAAACGTTCCCGTGAGGTTAGAAAATAACTGCTTTAGCTTTACAGAGTAACAAGACAATAATAATCAGAAGATTCTGCTTCATCGACACCATAAAATAATTTAAATGAAGAACAGTAGTACAGAACAAGTGCAATAAAAGGTGAAGGCGATGCTTTCGAGGCTCCTAAATGTCCCACCTCCTCAGAATGTGGACGGAGGCCGTCTCACGATAAACCGGCGTTTATGGGATGGCCGGACAGGGTTAGACGGTGTTGGGTAATTCGTGAAGGGACTGAACACCATCCATTCGTTTCTCGCTCCATGGACTCTAAATCGGGCTCACGTGGGGCAAATAACACGCAAGCAACACGCTTGAGAACCCGGAGCCTTTCTACTGGTGACGGTTTCTGCTGACATCAAAATGATGTTTGGCCAGACAAATGTTCAAGCTTCGTCATCATCATCATCATCATCATCACGGAAAAAAATCAAACCAACATATACAATTACCGCCCATCCGTACCATATATATAAAAAAATCTGTAAAAAAAAATCTAACCTTATCACCAGCAGTGACACTCTGTGACACCGAGTTTTATTTCTAGTTATGTGTTAAAGTAAATGGTTTAAAATGAAGGCTGACCCCCCCCCCCCAAGCAACCCAAACAGCATCCCAAAAAGATGAGCGCAAAAAGCAACACACAGCTGCCCTCAAAGAAACCCCCCTCCGGCGCAGGCTGGGGCCTGAGGGGTATTCTGGTTACCCCTGGCAACACGCGGCCAATCAGAGATGAAGCGGCAGTTCGAGATATTTCCAGTGCAGTTCCCAAAGAAAAGGCAAGGAAACATCCAGATGTGCACTTACCATGGAAGAGGAAGGAGACCGGGCTCAACGTTAGGCCTAACTGAGGCAGAGGCTGTTCAGCGGACATTTAACGTCCTCTTGGGACAGAGTTAAAGAGTTAAAGAGTTAAAGAGACGATCCATCCAGCCCGAGCGTAACGAGAGAGAGAGAAAGCCGCCTTTACGTTAAACTGCTTCTGAGCTCACCAACAGGAAAGGTGAACTTTAAAAGGGACGGCAAGGAAATGAAAGCGTTGATGTTGGACGCCTTCATTTGAGTTAGCGTTAAAGCGTTGGTTTCAATGAGCCGTTTCACACGGCGGCCTCGGGTCGAGTGTTTATCTATATGCAGCCAGACGTTTAGGGTCGACGCATCTCGTCTGCTCCAGCGTTTGGGTAATCTACAAAATAATCGAAACCTGGTCGTCTTCTAGGTCGCGTTTGTGTTGACACTTTAATGAAAATCAAAGGCCTTAGTGTTCCTCAGAACTGGACAGAAGGAGGTGTGTGTGTGTGTGTGTGTGTGGGGGGGGGGGGTTCACTAATCTGTGCGACCTCACCGTCCTGAAACAATGGCACTAGGCGATGGCTCTATCTCCCTTTGGATCTGGAGGAGCTACATTCTTTAGCACGTGTTGTGTAAATGGGAGGGACTTGTCTTCTTATCTCCCGCTGTGCTCCGCCTCCTGGCCTTCCAGCTGCCTTCGCTCAGAGCCCATCCCGGCCCCCACCTCTGGGGGCACCCCTGAGCTTTGCTCTGGTGCAGCATCACTCTGAGAGTCCTCCTCAGGTAGAGGTGCGGATGGGAGGATACCGCCCTCCCTGGCTGTTTCCTCCGCTTGGACAATGGAACCGGTTCCTGCACCTGAGCGCTGGAACAACCTCTGACCTGGGGGGGGGGGGGGAAGTAAAGACTGTTGGAATATCACTGGACAGGATACAGGGCGCCGGGGGGGGGGGGGGCTACTATATATTAACCTGGTTTTTGTGTGTTCTAATGAATATAATTGTCCCCGTTTTTAAATCTTTCTTCTTCATCATTTGAAAGTTTTCTTTTGATGCGCTCTCTGAATACAGTTTCTGTGTCAAAGTAATTTGAGCTTCATTCCTTGTGAAGAAGGTGCTACAAATAAAGCTGATCGTGACTATGATGGTGATTGATTGCTGTCAGCCATAGATCGCCCCACCTGGTGGTCTCTTTGATAAGGTAGAGGGCATGTCTTGAAGTGAAGGCCGGCCCGGCTGGGCCTTGGTAGAATACGTCACCTCAGTGGAGTCCAGGGAACCTGTGGATACATGCCATGAATACGCATACATGTACTGTATTCTACTCAAACACCGCTACGAGCCGGTCAGTGTGGAGCAAACAAAGCTATAGTTGGAGCCTTGCACAGTTTTGCTCAGAAGTTTTTGGAAGACTTTCTGATTATTTTTGGCTATTTTTCGTAGAATATGAATGATTACACAAAACACTTTTCTTTCACTCACAGTTCATGGTTGGATGAAATCATTTGGAGTCAAACAACTATTTACTCTTTTTAAAATCACATTGACAACAGAAACTAATCAAGTGACCCATATCAAGTAGTAGTAGTTTATTGTCAGTGACGGATCAGACGAGGAATCGTTCTCGGTGAAGTCGTGCAAAATGTAACAGTAACGACAAAGTTACAAAAAAAATATTCTACCCTTTCTCCAGAAGTTAATGCAGTTCCCAAACACTGCTGCAGGACAGCGTCCCTCATTTCTGTCTCAAAGAGATGCTGCAGGACAGCGTCCCTCATTTCTGTCTCAAACAGATGCTGCAGGACAGCGTCCCTCATTTCTGTCCCAAACACTGCTGCAGGACAGCGTCCCTCATTTCTGTCTCAAAGAGATGCTGCAGGACAGCGTCCCTCATTTCTGTCTCAAACAGATGCTGCAGGACAGCGTCCCTCATTTCTGTCTCAAACAGATGCTGCAGGACAGCGTCCCTCATTCCTGTCTCAAACAGATGCTGCAGGACAGCGTCCCTCATTTCTGTCTCAAACAGTTCTGCCAGAAACGCTCTAAACGCGGAAGCTAAATTACGTTAATAGCGAGCACGGGCGCAGCAGCGCTACCATGGTAACCATGAAGGACGTTTTTTGCACACCCAAAAAGAATTGGGCTGGGACATTACCACATAATGAAAACTTTATCCACCCTGCTCTTCTTCGACGCATGCAGGAGACAGAGGGAGAGCTGGATCAATCAGGGGGAGTGTCCACACACACACACAGACACACACAGACACACACAGAGACACACACACACACACACACACACACACACACCCACACACACACACACACACACACACACACACACACACAGCGCGATGACGCCAATAATCTTAGGACATGATAAAGATACTTTGAATCATTAAGGCTTTTTTAAACTTCTCCCATCTGTTAAACTGGTGAGATCAAAGTCTTTCGTGGTCGTTGTGGACGAGGCTCTTTATTCCCTCAGTTGGTAAAGTCGGCCATTCCTCGTCAAAAAGCCTCCAGTCCCTGTCACCTCTCGGGCCGTCACAAACCGCTGCAGGTTTGAGATCTTCCCGGAGTGGCTCTCTGACATTGTGGTCAGGGGGCCGAGACGGCCACGCCAGAACCTTCGTTTTATTCTGCTGGAGCCAATGACGGGTCGTCTTGTTCTTGTGTTTCGGATCGTGATCGCATTGGACCGTCCCAGTACGTCCCGTACGAGTCCAAGCTCACCCCAGCCGACAGAGACCGTGTGCCTTTGAAGCCAAGCCTCCCCAGTATTTCCTGATAACACGCTTCATTCATCTTGTGATCCATTTAGTCCATTCCAGTGCCTTTGTAGCGCACACATCCCCGACCCACCTCCTCGTTTCACAGAAGAAGCGGCGTACCTTTCATCACAAGTCTCGTTGGCTCCTCTCCAGATGTAAAGTTCATGGTTGTGGTTGGACTCATCACTCTAAAGAACTTTGTTCCAGAGGTTTTGGGGCTTGCTTCTGTGCCGTTCGGTGTACAGTCGTCCCTCGATATAATGCGCTTCATCTTCCGCTGCTTCGCTGAGTTTTTTAGTGCAATTTTTCAGATTTTCCTTTTTGCACTTGAACGCGCCTTGAAACGGCGCAAGACGAAGGGGCGCGGTCGGAGGAACTGAAATACGCACGAGTTGCTATTAATAACTTCTTATGTGTTCAACCTCGTATGTTGATCATTAAAATTAAATTCGTTATTTCTAAAAGCTATCATGTTTATTTGTTAAGCGTTTGTTTAATAGCGCTCTTATTCTCTGTGTAAAAAGAGGCTTTTATTTTGTAGGAGCATAAACGTCACGTCCCTTTTGGGTTTCGTTTCTTCCTGTTGATACATGTAGCCGCTGCCGTTCCGCTGTGCTAAGCTATCCAATAAAGCAGCATGAGAGGCTAAAGACAGCACGAGTAGAATATTTGTTCTTCTGCACTCCAAGCGGCTCTTTCCTCGACCTGCACGCCTTAACATTATTAACAGGAAAACGTTTACTGTACGTACTATATATTTATATTTCTCAAACAAATGTTTAGTTCTGAAAAGGTTTTGATCTTTGGTTTCATTCTATAATACTGAAACAATCTATTTAGATTAATGCCTGACTGTTAAACGTGTATAAAGTGTGTGGTGAGGGGTTTTACAGCCTAAAAACATTTATGTACATGTATAATAATAAAATAAAATAAAGATCACTACATTGCGGATTTCACTTATTGCGGGCTGTTTTTGGACGTAACCCCCGCGGAAAATGAGGGACTACTGTATTGTGAGCGGGATGCTTTGTGGCATTTGCGTACTAATGGTTAGTAACCCTGACCCTAACCCAGGGGTCGGCAACCCAAAATGTTGAAAGAGCCATATCGGACCAAAAAAACAAAAAACAAATATGTCTGGAGCCGCAAAAAATTAAAAGCCTTATATAAGCCTTATAATCAAGGCAACACATGCTGCATCTATCTATATTCCGAAACGGCTCTTTTTCTCTCATCTCCATCCGGATATTTTTGAGCAAAGTCTGTGTTTATTCTGGAAATGTCTTGCGACATTTGACTTTTTGTGGTTTGCTAACTTCTCATTCCATATTAAGCGTACCGGTAAACCCGTCTCGTCAGCAGTGAAGGCGAACGAATCTGCCCACGTATCATTAAACGTTCTGCTGTCTTCAGACACTTTTCTTTTCTTAGATTTATCCACAGTTGTCCTACCTGGGGGGCAAAAAATTCAAGAAATCGCACGTTTGGCGTTTGTGACGGGATATACAACGTATACCCGGTCACGGTTCGATGGTTGTGACGTATATTATGAGCGACAAAAAAATTTAATACGTTTTATTTTGTATTATTTATAATCGCCATAATCTTCAAATTTAGAGTTACACTTTAAAAACGAACAAACTAAAATAAAATACATTGAATTAAATACGCAGCAGAGGGATGAAAGAGCCACATGCGGCTCCGGAGCCGCGGGTTGCTGACCCCTGTCCCTAACCCGTTGCCTCCTTATTGTGCCTCTTGAAGAAGCCGCCCTACTCCATTTCAGCTTTACCATTTGTGGGTAATTCTTTGCATCCCTTTCCATGGCAGTTGTGACTGAACCTTTTGTTGGTCTACCTCACCATGGATTGACTTCAACAGAATGTAGCATGTATTACAGTTTCACACATCACAGCTGTTTCACTGAAAGCTGCATCTCCTGTTCAAACCTGCCGACATGTAGCCCGGTTAGCCGAGCAGCTAACGCTAACGCTCGAGTTTGAGCCCTGCTGATTGGCCTTCTCAACTTCCTGGATATCTTTTTATTCCCTTTCCTGTTTTCTCCTGTTCGATCACCGTTTCCTGCAGATCTTTTGTTTTCCATGACTCAAGTCTGGAGCCATGGAAAGTCATTCTGTAATGGGCAAAATGATTCTTATTCTTTTAATATTGCTCATTGTGTATTGGTCTGTATTGTTTTATGTGTGCCCTGTCTCTCCCCCCCCCCCCCCGTTGATCCCTGCGTGGGCTGCGCTGGGCGTGGTCGCAGACTCAGTTCAGGTGCAGGAGAAAACGCACCTGCTGGAGATTCAACCGATGTGCACAGGAGAACTTTACTCACGCAGCATCCCCTTGAGCGGCTTGGACATAAAGCTGACGGTCTTTTTCTTTTTTTACTCAAAATCTACCAGTGTATTTAAACTTCTGAGTACAACTGTATATAGCAGCATATACACTACAAAAAGAAATGTCTGTGTGAATTCAGTCTGGTTGGTAGCTGGTTTTTAACACTAAGACGCAAGACATTCATTCATTAAACCAGTGGTTCTCAAATGGTGGGGGGCGCGGTGCGATGTCAGGGGGGGCGCCTGTGACCGCGGAGAAAATGTTTTTTTGCCTTACAAGAGTAAAGTGTAATTGCACATCCACTCCAGTAGTTGGCAGTGGCGCCCTGATTGTCAGAGTGCGCGCAGGGAGGATTATCAGAAGAAGAGCGGTCGTAAACAATCTACGGTGGGAGAAGAAGAAAGACTTGACTTCCTCATTTTCTGTTGCAGACAAAAAAAAAATGGTAATAAAGTTATTCTTTGTTGTAAGTTGATCTATATTTCTTTCTTTTTCATATTTCTTTGTATGTTAATAAGGATACAAGAGTGGTTTTTTTTTTCGGGGGGGGGGGGGTGGGGGGGCGCGAAATGTTTTTTTCTTCCTAGGGGGGGCGCGACAGAAAATAATTGAGAAGCACTGCATTAAGCCAACCTTGCGTTTTAAATGGCTGTAAAGTTCCATGTTTCTGTTTAATATTAAACCCAATGTGGCATTAAAGCGACAAAAAGCACCGGTACCTGCGGCCAGGTGGAACGTCCTGCCCTTTATAGAGCTCTGGAATGGGGAGAACCAGTTTAAGACGGAGCCAACCAGAGGAAGCTGCCTCATCACCCCCTGCAACACACACACACACACACACACACACACACAGCCAATGAAGCAGCCTGCTCACAGCACCTACGGCCGTCCATCCTCGGTGGCCGTTCACACCCGGGCAGCGTTCAGGCAGCTCACACCTGGCAGAACCATTTGCCTCCAGCGAACACGCCCGACTCTGATGCGCAATAGAGAAATGGATGAATGAATACTATCTGCTAAACACACAGGACCCGCCGCTGAAGGGCATTCTGAAGGCAAAAGGAAAAAGGGGACTCGTGGGGAGCATTTCAGAGAAACGCTGCAACGGGCAGACGATGACCAGGACTCACTAGCGTTCACGCTGACCTACCCGTGTGTGTTACAGACACGAGCGCTGACTCATCCGTGCACGCACACACACACACAACACACCTCCTCCAGGAGTTTCTCTTCATTGGCCTTCTGCAGCTGCAGCTCCGCCTCCAGGATGCCCTTTCTCACCACCTCCGTCATGTTCTCCAGCAGCTGAGCAGAGCAGGAACATACGGTGTGTTAAACGTATGACAGACACGCACACACACACACACACACACACACACACACACACACACACACACACTTATACGTGTATACGGAGTAACCCGTGATAGGACTTTTTATTTACTCTTCCGTTCTCCTCGATGTCTCTTCCGAAGGCCGCTATCGTCTCCACCAGGGCGGAAACATCAACATCCTCAGTTACCATGCCAACGAAGATACCGTCCTCTTGTGTTCCAAACTCCGGGCCTTGGGAGGGGGGGGGGGGCGGGGGACGGGGAGTTGGACATGGGGACAAACAACAATCCAAAAGATCTAGCGGACAGACGCAGGACTGGACACTTTGTGAAATGAGCAGCGGTACTCACCAGTGGAGAAGACGATGTCCGTGTCAAGGTCGTGGAGTTTCTTCAGCAGCTCCGCATTGACCTTCTTAACTTCCTGCTTCCTCCTGCTCTCATCGCTTCCATCAGTCTCAGGCTCGTACCTGAATATCACAATATCCGTCATGGTGCTGTGCATGAAGCACACAGAAAGCTGAGCAGGCCGAGCTAACACCGTTCAAAGGATCTGCCACGTGTCCTCCAGTCAAAGGTTTCCACTCTGCAGATCTGTGTCTTGGAGTTTTATTCAGTCCTGCCCCCCCCCCCCCCTTATTAACGAGGCGGGGTCAGAGCACAGACAAACGTTGCTGAGATCACACTGTCCACCAGAGGACAGTGTGATCTGTGGTTTGTGTCGACTGTCCTTGCGCCGTCACCCTCTTCAGCTCCCGCCCCTAAATCCTCTTCTGTTTCAACTGATCATCATCAGAGCCTATAGAATCACGCCATCAGCACCTATAGAATCACGCCATCGCAGCGTCATCAGAGCCTATAGAATCACGCCATCGCAGCGCCATCAGAGCCTATAGAATCACGCCATTGCGGCGTCATCAGAGCCTATAGAATCACGCCATCGCAGCGTCATCAGAGCCTATAGAATCACGCCATCGCAGCGCCATCAGCGCCTATAGAATCACGCCATCAGAGCGTATAGAATCACGCCATCGCAGCGTCATCAGAGCCTATAGAATCACGCCATCGCAGCGTCATCAGAGCCTATAGAATCACGCCATCGCAGTGTCATCAGAGCCTATAGAATCACGCCATCGCAGCGTCATCAGAGCCTATAGAATCACGCCATCGCAGTGTCATCAGAGCCTATAGAATCAAGCCACCGCAGCGTCATCAGAGCCTATAAAATCACGCCATCGCAGCGTCATCAGAGCCTATAGAATCACGCCATCGCAGCGTCATCAGAGCCTATAGAATCACGCAATTTCAGCGTCATCAGAGCCTATAGAATCACGCAATTTCAGCGTCATCAGAGCCTATAGAATCACGCCATTTCAGCATCATCAGAGCCTACAGAATCACGCCATTTCAGCGTCATCAGAGCCTATAGAATCACGCCATTTCAGCGTCATCAGAGCCTATAGAATCACGCCATCGCAGCGTCATCAGAGCCTATAGAATCACGCCATCGCAGCGTCATCAGAGCCTATAGAATCACGCCATTGCAGCAGCATCAGAGCCTATAGAATCACGCCATCGCAGCGTCATCAGAGCCTATAGAATCACGCAATTTCAGCGCCATCAGAGCCTACAGAATCACGCCATTTCAGCGTCATCAGAGCCTATAGAATCACGCCATTTCAGCGTCATCAGAGCCTATAGAATCACGCCATCGCAGCGTCATCAGAGCCTATAGAATCACGCCATCGCAGCAGCATCAGTGTTCCTGGGTGGAATGTAAAGAGCTGGTCACGTGCAGCAGCAAGTCCTGCATGCTGCTCAGGACGTACAACTTTTGACTTTTACAATTATCATAAGACTGTGCAAGGAAAACATTGATTATGGTATCATTCAGCCAACTAAATACAGTGGAACCTCAGTTCTCAAACAAGAACATTAAGTTTAAAACGCCTTGGAACCCAAACAGACAAGTGGAGCCAAGGCAAACCGAAGACACGTGAACGAAGGCGGAGCCTAACCGAGCAGGTTCAGGTTGAGTCGAGTTGCCGGAGGAGAAAGGCTGGGCAGATCTTTCACTTCGTGTGCGTGTTTTTTCAGATTTATTCTCTTTAGCTCTTATTCATAGCTCTAAAGAAAGGCAGCAGTAAAACTACTGGAACAGAAAAGAGGAAAGTAGAGAGAACAACTGTCGAATTAAAGAAGGAAATAATCACCAAATATGGAAACGGCGTCCGTGTCTGGGATCTCGCTGCAGGACGGGGTGGAGAAATCAATGATTCAGACTTTACTATAGAAAACTGAGCTAAAGAGAAGGAATAAAAGCCAGGAGGACAGTTACCCAGTCGTTTAATGGAGGAGGACTCCCTTTCAGAGGAATAGCCCCTCCCCCTCCCTCCCAACACCACAGCCTAAACGGTGTAAATCAGGGGTCCCCAACCACCGGGCCGCGGCCCGGTACCGGTCCGTGAGGCATTTGTTACCAGGCCGCAAAGAAAGAACAACTAATGTATACAATTTCCGTTGTATCGATTATTAGCGTCTAAAAGGTGTTTTATTTTGAAAAACGACCGGATTTTCTCCAACGTAACAATCGCGTCTTGATACATTGCTAAAAAAAACAGCCGTGAACTCGCAAAAATTAATAAAAATAAACAAAAGTCTTTGGAGAGCTTCTTCGCCGAGGAAAAAAGTCCAACTGAGGAGGAAGAAGAGGAGGAAGAAGAGGCGCCGACGACCTCCAAGAAGAGAAACCAGGACTAAGACTTAAAACTCGGGTATTAACAGCTGATTCGCTCCGTTAACGAGCAATGAAGGGTTCAAACCTGAGACCAGAACCCGGATTAAAAGACAAGAACCCTGGAATGAAAACCATGAAGGACAGAAGTAATAATTATTGGGACCACAATTTATGGTGAGTAGATATTCTTGCAAGTGCATAATATAAAGTTTATTGGTAAGATTATATTCCTCTTTTTAAATGTAATTACCGGTATACCCCCCCCCGTCCGCGAAAAGATTTCACGGCATGAAACCGGTCCGTGGCAGGAAAAAGGTTGGGGACCGCTGGTGTAAATGATACAGAACTGTTAAATTAACTTTTACTATGCTTTTGTTTTTCGTATTATTTACACATGTATGTGTTTTCTGTTTAGATACACGTAGTTACACATTATTATAATTGTAGGCATGGAAACGGACATTAATCTGCTGCGTAGGAACGGATTCATCCAGTTTACATTATTTCTGAAGGGAAATAGAGTTTCGGTTTTGGAACAGTATTATGGAACTAATTATGTTCAAGAACAGAGATTCAACTGTAGCTAAAGTGTTCCTTCCTCGCCGATGTTTACTGCTTCAACAGATTCCACATTTACCACAAAGGTTACTGCAATATTACCATGATATTATACTCCTGGAGTTATCAGTCAATCCTTTGTGACGCTTTCCTCTGTGGGTAAATGTCCTAGAGTCCCTTGTGAAAGAAACCTCTCAGTCTTAGGAGGATGTTCTAAATAAACCTCTAAATTAGCTACACATCTGGTCTTTCTTCCGTTTGTTCTGAGGTATACATGTTTAACGCTATGTAAACTCAAGCAGTCACCAGAGATGACTTCTAAACGGACTAAAACGACCGACTGGGAAGTGTCTCCTCATGAATGGGTCAGCCAGGCTGGCTGGTGCCAGCAGGCTTCCACAGGACCCTACCGGCTCCCCTCGCTCCTCCTGTTGAGGGATATTATAAGGAGTAAAGCTGGGCCAACGCCATTGAACCCTTAGTTCAATGGCAGCCGGACCCTTTAAAATCTATCGAGCTTTACCGGAGAGCACCCAGGCCGGGCCAGCTGAGATCCTCGATGTATACGAGTGAAGGGGCGTGGCGATGGGCTTCCTCTCTGAAGTCTTGTCTGATGCTCAGGGTGGCGCTCATGGTGACAGTCAGCTCCGACAGCTTCCTCACCAGGTCCTCCACGTCCTCCTGCTGGGTGCCCAGACCTGGACAGAAGAGAGGACGCCATGTTCAAAGCATTTCCTTAGCAAAATGCCACATCTGCGTGTGTGTGTGCGTGTGCGTGTGTGTGTGCGTGTGTGTGTGCGCGTGTGTGTGCGCGTGTGTGTGTGCGTGTGTGTGATACCTGCAGCAGTCAGGAGGGGGCTGAAGCGAACACAAACACCCTCGTCTTCCAGCTCCACCACATCGACCCCACTGGTGGGGAGAAGCTGGATCAGCCGTTCAGCCAGCTACAACAGAAAGGGGGGGGGGGGGGGCAGTTGAGAGCATTTACAGCAGCACTGTTGAGCTCCATCTAAACGTCTTTCAAAGCAGATTACCGTCTAATTACAACCTGTCCGTACTGCTGTAGTCTGGAAGCCATGACTATAAAAGGTAGATTATAATCCAAAACCACCTCATCTGAACTGACACAAGGAGGAACAGTAGTCTTTGGTCCGAGTCTAAAACCAAATCAGGGGATCGATTTATTGTTCCAGACATTATTTCTGTGATTTGATTTCTTTTTTCATAACATTTTAACATCTGCAGGAAAATGATGGGGAACACTTCCAATTTCCATGTGCAAAGTAAATGCACAGAGATGTGTACATATATCCATGTGTACGTATATCCCTGTGTACGTATATCCACGTGTACATATATCCAGACTCATAGACCTATAATGATTCATCGTTACACAAACGCTCACCCATCTGTTGAAGGCGTCAAACACCTCCATCTCCCCAGCGCAGTACCGCTCCACTGAAGCCCCATCGGATGCTAACGTCACAAAAAAGGAAACAACTAGCACAAACTAATGGCAAGCCGTTCAGGAAATTATTAGATATATATTAAAAGGCAGAATTTGAGAATATGGACCGAACGCCGATACATTGAATGATCGCTGACGTTATCTTGTGTCGTTAATAGACGAGGGTCACTGAGCGAGTCGGCTCGAAACCTAGTGTCGGCCAGCCTCAATAATGAGGAGTTAATTAACGCCCTGGTGAACGTGTACTGGTACCTGTACACCAGCGTTCGGTCCATATTCTCAAATGTCACCTTTATTTATATATATATATATAATAATAATAATAATATCAGTGTCTCACTGAAGTAGAGGAGCCACACTAAACATCTTCCTGCAGACGAGGGCTGAAAACGGCGCGGCTAAGGGCAGCGTTTCTTTTATTTATCAGTTCACCCTGAAATGTTGCCTGTGGGTGTGGGCATGCCACAGGCCAATTCCTCTGCACACCCACAGGCAACATTTTCCACACTGAACCAATTCCCACTGAACTTTGTGGAGGGCTGAGGCACACAATCTGGCTTTCACCACCTCATCGTCCGTCTCCGTCTCCAAAACGAGATTTGATGGATGCCGATTCACGTGTCCCACGGACACAGCAGAGAGGATCATTCCACACGGATTGCAATACCTCATCACCGTGGAAGACGGAGGGGGAAGGGGGTTTTACTATTTCTAAAGAACTCTTTACTACCGCTGGTTGAACTGCAGAAACAGAATTAGACTCTTACCAGAACATATTTCCTGGGAGAACTTAAACAGTACCACAGGAGAGCCGAGTCCGTCCTCCACCTGTTGGACACAGAGACACGGGCAAACAAATTCAGCATCATCACCTTCGTGCTTTAAGCAAGCCGTCGTGTGACATGCAAAGCTGAATGGGTGAAATTTATATATTTTTATTTTTTGCATTACAAGAAAGAAAACCTAAAACTCAGGACACCTTATTGGATTTTGGCGTAACAGGGGGGGGGGGGGTCAATGGGGACTGAAGACAGGAAGAGAGCATTTATCTCATCCAGGCCTTTTTGAATCCTGACCATCATTAGTCCACAGTCTATCGGATACATTACGAAAAAAAGTACAATATTTGTGGGCAACCATCAAAGGGTTTTGGGCAGGCAGTTTTCAGAGTTAACGTCGAACCCTGTAATGACTCAGAAGGGTTGAACCAGGCTTTAGAGAACAAATGTTCTCTAAAGCCCACCAAGGCACTACCCCAATAAGAAGACGATGCCCCAGACTGGACCTTGAAACCTCAACACAAGTACCACCCATGTTTTAAGACCCAGGCACAGGAACTAGGGCCCACAAGGCCGACTCTTGTATTGCCTCGCATCACCCGAGGCAGAGAACAACAGAATGCATTTGCATTTGATATAGTTTATATCAGTTTGTCCAAGTATGATGTCTTTGCTGCCATGCTCTTGAGAAAAAGCAGCATTTCCCTCCCCTTAGTCACTTTAGTTCATCTTCAGCTGCTTTATTCAGGATGTTTAGATCATCATGAACATCTGAATTGGGATGATTGATGAAAGATCTGTCCTCTTGAAGTCTCTCACTTTCATCACTTCTGTTTATCTTCTCACATAATGACTTAATTAAATTAATTCAATCAGCCTTGAAACGTCTGTGTAAAACCTTAAGACTGTCCAATGGAAGACTCTTGGCCTGAAGTACCAGCGCCCGCACCTTTAAGAAACACCTCAAAATAATGTATCATAAAATGCTGTTGTACCGGTTACAAACCCAGACCTGAGCAGGTCTCACAGGAACAGTCCTGTGTTTGGAGGGACAGAGTTATTTTGGGACAATTGGAAGTTTGATTCTGCAAACTACAATGTATGGCGTTCCCCAGGGGTCAGTCCGAGGACCCTTTCTGTCAGCTTAAGAACATATCCAGAGGGAAGGTAGCCTATCCAGAACTCTGCAGCTCAAGGGTTGACCAGAACAATGAGCTCAGATCACTCCAGTTCTGAACCCTGTACACTGGCTCCCAGTGGGCTATGGGATAGTTTTGCTACTGGTTTATGAATCAGTCAGTGGGTTAGAGGCAGAATGCTTCAATGACATGTTAGTTGAATATAAACCTGGCGAAGCAGCGTTTAGCTTTTATGCCGGGAACCCCCGCCCCCAGTGAACCGAGATCAGCAGCAACGGTTCAGACTCTTACATTGGAATCTTGCACTTTATATGTTTTTGCATTTATATTTAGCAGCTTTTTTCTTCTTTTTTTAAGCAGTGTATGGTAAACATCTCAAATGGAAAAAATGTCCCGATGCTTTCAGACTGGCAAGAAACTCTCAATGCGACCTGAAAATGTAAAAGTACCGGTAGGCAGATATACCCTACAAAGTACCTGCGAAGTGTTTTATGATTCTGTCAAGCTTGGCCTACTCCTCATTACATACCGATAAATGAATGGATTGATCAGGACCATCCCAAACAGCCCGACAAAATGTAGGAGTTTCAATTAACGGGCAGATATTCATGACCCTTCGTATTATATATACATTAAAGGCACAGAAATGCAATGAGTGTTTAAATACACTCGCTGAATACCTCAGAGATTATGCCTTAGTGGTTCTTTTCTTAAATACTGAACACAAAGTGAACAGTCCTTCAGCCAGATGAAACCCAAAAACCACAGAGCCGGAGAGAGAAATGCTCCGGAGTGACAGGAAGAAAGACGAGAGAGAGGATGGAGAGAACGAGGCGAGGGCGCCGGGAACGTCCCGGAGTGAAGCACCAGAGACGGGCGGAATCAGCTACGCCACGCCCTGAACCCAAGGCAAGCCGCACCGACTATAGGCACACGCACACACCTGGAGTTGCAGGTATTGGTATCTCTGCATCTCCACAGGGAATGCAGTAAACTGAAATGTATTCCACTCTCACCAGGTTTAAGTACCACTGAGATCTGGATTATTCACGGCATGTTTCGATGCTGCTAATCATAGATCGGCGAGTTGGAAAGATGCCAGTGAACAAGCCTTCGAGCCGCCAGCACTCCGGAGAACGAGACTTTTACCGTGGCCGAGGCGATCCCGGCGTCGAGCACAGCCTACAAACACAAACGAGCTCCGTTTCTGATTCGTTCATGCTGCTCGAGTCAGGGTCAGTTAGAAGGAGCCACACAAAAGTAAAGGCGTCCAGTTGGGGATAATAATTCAGCATTTGGTTCCAGCTGGGCACGAATAGCATAAATAAAACTATATATGGTTCAGCGTTTCAGCGTTTTGCAAATGATCACGTTTCTCTTTCCGTTTCCATTAAATGGGAATAGAGATTCTTGTTTTGATCAGATCACGTTTTACTTTGATATTACAGTAACTGGAGGTGCATGCATCCTGTACAGAGACTGTTCAGGCAAGAGAAAAGTGTTTCTGGATGTTTCGTAGGAACCGCATGATTCAGTCTTTAAAATGTTTCAGTTCATCTGGAGCGTGTGCAGACAGCCTATATGGTATAAAGATACCAAGAACAACGTAGAACCTTCTGGTGCTGATCCAGATCACCATGTGGACGGTGTAGATCCAGTTAGGGGGGGGGGGGGGGGGGGGAGCTGCTTGGGGGAGGTCTGTGCTCTCTGAGTGCTTTTCTCGTTATGGCAGAATGTCAAGCAAACACTTACCGAGGTCTTGATGGAGGCCACAGTTTTGAGCTTCTGCAGGAGTTGATGGCTCTGAAGAGGGTTAGACACAGAATAAATTACTTTTATTAAAGAACCAAACGTTTTTGTTTTTTATATTGCTGGCACATTATTGTGAAGTGAAAACAGCGATCTTTCCAAAAACAGAAGCTTTCTCAAAGGCAACAAGGACCTGTCAGTATTTCGGGGCCACGATTCAATACATGTATCACATATGTAGATTTAATTTTGGGTTTTTGCCATTATTAGATTGGGCAGTAGGAAGTAGAGATTATTACTGAGACCCGCTGGAGAGGATCCGGTGGCTATTTGAGGAATTCTTTTTCATGCAGTCCTTGCTGGGCGTGTTGTTACTGCTGGACTGCATCAAACCGCCGCGCTTCACCGATGTTACCGCGTCACTGGGAGCTTTTAAGTCGCTGGACACTGGCCCTCTGTGAGCCGAGGGGCGTGTCTCGAGGACTCTGGCCTGGTGTTCATGTCGTGTAGCAGAGAATCCGTCGGTTCATTTCCTGGTTTACTGTCGGACGTTTCTCTTTTTTGTACACCGTTTACGGTTTAATGCATGCAAGTTACTGGACTGCAGAATGGCGTCTACTCCAGGTTTAACTATAGTAGCTCTATAAACGACACCACAGCCATTAGATTGGGAAAACATCATAATGGTAAAACATCAAACACATCACTTTCAATGTATAATTTTACTGTTTGAATTGTATTGATTTTATAACCGTGTTCACTTTTTTATTGTCTGTATTTCTTTACTGTTTTTATATTATATACACTGTGAAGCGTCTGAGTTTCCAGAAAAGCGCTATATACATCAAATGCATTATTATTATTATTATCTATTTCCAGCCTGTCAATTTGCAGCTTTTCTGAGATCAGTTTTATTTTGAGTGTGTGCACCTTATTGATAGCAGTTAGCCTAGCGCAGCAGCACATCTGTCAGCAGGGAAAATAGTCTGCGTAAATAAATAAAAAATCTACGAATCTACCGACATCTAAACTGTAATTCCCGGTCTCAGCGGCGATCTGGGTGCATCGCATGGTCAGCGAGAGAAGCTGAACACCCGCTGCAACCAGCTGCTGAACTGCCAAGGAGCAGTTTAAGCAGGAGCCTCAGAGTTGATGCACTTTGATTGGTTTTAGGTCAGTCATGCTCACCAGAGCAGCAGCGTGTGTGACCTTTTGCACAATTCCATTGTGACCGAGGTACTGCAAGGAGAGCCAGAGGGGAAGAGCTCGGAGTTTGGCCACCGGCTGGCTGGAGGTCAAACCTGCTGCTAGAGACTGAGATACAGAACAGAGTGGAAGGATAGGAAGCCAGAGACACAGGTCATCTGCAATGAGGCACTGACTGAGGACTAAACCACCGGCTGCAATGAGGCACTAACTGAGGACTAAACCACCGGCTGCAATGAGGCACTAGCTGAGGACTAAACCACCGGCTGCAATGAGGCACTAGCTGAGGACTAAACCACCGGCTGCAATGAGGCACTAGCTGAGGACTAAACCACCGGCTGCAATGAGGCACTAACTGAGGACTAAACCACCGGCTGCAATGAGGCACTAACTGAGGACTAAACCACCGGCTGCAATGAGGCACTAACTGAGGACTAAACCACCGGCTGCAATGAGGCACTAACTGAGGTCTTAACCACCGGCTGCAATGAGGCACTAACTGAGGACTAAACCACCGGCTGCAATGAGGCACTAACTGAGGTCTTAACCACCGGCTGCAATGAGGCACTAACTGAGGACTAAACCACCGGCTGCAATGAGGCACTAACTGAGGACTAAACCACCGGCTGCAATGAGGCACTAACTGAGGTCTTAACCACCGGCTGCAATGAGGCACTAACTGAGGACTAAACCACCGGCTGCAATGAGGCACTAACTGAGGACTAAACCACCGGCTGCAATGAGGCACTAACTGAGGACTAAACCACCGGCTGCAATGAGGCACTAACTGAGGCCTAAACCACCGGCTGCAATGAGGCACTAACTGAGGACTAAACCACCGGCTGCAATGAGGCACTAACTGAGGACTAAACCACCGGCTGCAATGAGGCACTAACTGAGGTCTTAACCACCGGCTGCAATGAGGCACTAACTGAGGACTAAACCACCGGCTGCAATGAGGCACTAACTGAGGACTAAACCACCGGCTGCAATGAGGCACTAACTGAGGCCTAAACCACCGGCTGCAATGAGGCACTAACTGAGGACTAAACCACCGGCTGCAATGAGGCACTGACTGAGGTCTTAACCACCGGCTGCAATGAGAGGAAAGCTACTTCAGTTTGAGTTTAACCGCCTCATACGTCCTTGGTTGACGACACCGCTGAGTGGAATTGTTCACACGAGCCTACCAGAGCTGGGTTTTCATGTCTGTAGAGGGTGACGGCGGCCACAGCAGGCAGGCCCAGCCACGGACCGGGGGTGAGGGTCATACTGTCACACCTGGTTGCTGCCTGGAGGTGAAGGAGCACAGAGAGCCGCAGGTTACCAGAGCAGGAACGGCTGCAACGGCGTCGTGGGTCAGGGGAGGAGCGTTGCACCGTTCCCCTACCCCGCCAGTTCCGCTGAATGATAAATACATTTTCCGCTTTAAATGTGTTGTAAAATAAATCCCGACGCTGCAGCACCGTTTTCACGAGAACCTCCAGAAATGTTTGTGTTCTACGTGTTTGTAAGGATTAATGGCCGAGACTGAGAAACGGGCCACACATTTCACGCCGCTCTGAACATTCTGTGTTGAAACTGGAGACAGTATTTACACCACGTTACCAGGATAGCTGAGGTGACCTGACCCGCCACCAGGGTTGCCAGGTTGACCCTAGAGGAGAAAGCACAACAGCAAGATAAACGACAAAACGGACCTCAGCCGCAAGTCTGGATCACGTAAGACAGTGTTTCCCAACCGGTGTGCCGCGGCACACTGGTGTGCCGCGAGAGATCGTCAGGTGTGCCGTAAGAAATTTTCCAATATCACCCCAAAAAAAAAGAATTTTTAATTTTTAATTTTTAATTTTTCTAATATCACCTAATTAACATTGTTGGGTGTCTGCGCTGTAATAAAGTGTGTGTGCCGCCCGTAGATCGCTCTTCAGACTTTGAAGTGAACGACAGGAGCTGGTTCCCGTCAATGTGAGCCAAAAAAAAGTCTGTTAAAGTCTAACGTGATTGGTCGAGATGTGTGTGTGGGCGTGTGCGTGTCCACAACGAGCAGCGAGCGGACGAAACGAAAGGGAGGCAGGGAGAGAGAGAACTTTAGACCAGAGACAAACGACGCGCTAGAAAGGGTAAGGGAAAAAACGAGCGATAGAAAACGTAGAAAAATCTGGACACATTTTAACGCGGCTGACACAAAGGCAAAATAAAATAAAGTAAGATCGTATCTTGAGGAGCCGCTTATCCAAAGAAGTGCAGACCCACTGAGCTGGTGGGAGTCCAGGTGTTCAGTCTACCCACGTCTCACACACGCAATGGCACGGAGACTGTACCGTGGTAACATCTGTCCCCTCAGAGAGAATCTCCAAAACAGGACAGATGATAACAGAAAGGAGAAACAGGATCAGCCCCTCCAAGCTGAGCCACTTGGTTTCCTTTGATGCCATTCTTCAGTAAAACAGTAGAACTGTTACCTGATGCTGCTTTATCTTTTGCACTTTTTAATTTATGTTTTCTTGATGTGTTTGAGATTTACATGCAGAGATTTGACCTTGTTCTCTGTGAGATGTGTTTCGTTTGGTTTTGTATTTTATATTATATAATATGTTTATTGTAGCTAGCAGTGCAAAGAGGATTTAAATAAAGACATTTCATAAACATTTGATATATTGCATGTTTTTACATTAGTAGCTAATTTTACACAATGCACATGATTTGGTATTAAATTAATTTTGTCAACAAAAAATCTGAGGAGCCACTTGGGAGCCAAAAGAACCGGCTCTCTTAAAAGTGCCAGAATTCCCATCACTACACTGAACTGAAACAAGATGGTGGTTTAAAGCTGAACTTTGCTGATCTTCCTTTGGACAGTTTCTGGTTATCTGTTGCCAAGGAGTTCCCCGTTCGAGCCAACAAAGCTATTCTGACATTGCTCCCGTTTTCAACCACATATCTGTGTGAGCTGAGCTTCTCAAGCTCGACGGCGATAAAAACTAAAAACAGAGCGAGACTGAGAGCTGATGAGGAAGAGCTTTGTGTGTGTCTTTCTGCCATTACTGCCAGGATATCCATTCTGTGTTCATCAAAACAGCCCCAGGTTTCCCACTGAGTATAAATACATTAAAAAACTATATTATTAACTCTATATATTATAATAAAGCTCATCTAATATAATGTGTACTGTGTTAGAACGTCATTTTGTGTCATTTTGGTTCGTGGTGTGCCGCAGGATTTTGTAAATGTAAAAAGTGTGCCGCGGCTCAAAAAAGGTTGGGAAACACTGACGTAAGACATAAGAATCCTACGAAACAAATGCTGCTGATAATATTAGCTCGGTTAAATAATAGATAAGATTAAGGTGAAAAGCATTGGAAGACGGATCTCATCCCAAATGGGTGCGTGACGTTCATCTCAGCCGTTACGCTGCTTTATAGACCGGCAGGCGGCACCGAAACTAAAACAGGAGGACAAGATGCGTTTCGTAATTCATGCAGTGAAAGAAGCAAAGTCTGGCTTGTAACCCGAGAACAGACAGAGCTACAGGGAGAACCGCCCACACGCCTCCTGATGAGCGTCTCAGTCCCGTGCAGGAGGAGTGACCCACCCCTCAACATGGAGCCATATGTTGTACTGCTCACAGAGGTCCTTCAGACGAGCCAACTTGTCTGTGTGACCTGCTCCAGGGGTGCCTGGGGGGGCGGGGGGGCAAAGCAGATTATTACTCCTGGAAAGCACCAAATACCAGGACTGTGCCCGCTGGCTCACCTGCATTGGCGATCAGCAGCAACGGGAGCCTCCCGGCCTCGATGTCCTCTCGGATCAGTTTGTCCAACAGCGCAACATCCTGATGGCGTCAATGAGGATGAGTCCTACAACAGGCTGGAACTACAGGAAGCTGCGCTTTCAAGCGGTTCGTCTCCCTACCATCTGGTGCTGCGATCCGAAGACAGTGTTGCAGGGGGCCGCACACAGGCTGGAGAGCGGGAGGCCGAGCTACGGAGACAAGCACCGACCACTGTCAGAGACTTATCGTCAAGTCTGCAGGACCAACCAAAGACGGGACAGAGACGACCAGCGTAAGACAAGAAAAGGACAGTTTAATCACTTTGTGGGAGCTCAAGAGGAATACGAGGGCGACCTCTGCTTTTAGATACGACTATCATGATGGGCCAAATGTGCAGATGGATTATGGGTAATCTGTAAGGTTGAACTCATACAAAAAACGACTTTTCCTCAGTAACGGAGTTCTTATTGAATCCCAATGATCCCTTTCATGACCCGATCCCGACTCACCACCCCCACAGGGACGCCTGGCAGCATGACCCCTAACCCTAACCCGAACCCGAACCCAAACACCCGATGCTTAATAAATGAGGATTCGATTGCACCACGGCCTTCAGACTGTTTAATTATGGTGCCGAGCGTTCTCTCCTTCCTACCTGGCTGCACAAGTGCTGTCCCAGCCCTGGCCTGCCGGAGGCGCTGTGGTAGACGACGGGCTGTTTGGAGCCGAGCACTCCGTATCCCTCAGAGGCATATTCTTCAAAATGAGTGTGAATGGCCAGCCGGCACACTTTGACGAGGCCGTCCCTGTCATCCTCATGGAAGCAGGCGGAGCCGTTCTCATACCTGGACAGGGGGGGGGGGGGGGGACAGAGAAGCGAGTAGCTGGAGAGTTCACTATGGGTGCTAACGAATCCCAGAGAACCCCCCGAGGACCCCCCCAGAGGACCCTCCAGAGGACCCCCCAAGGACCCCCCCAGAGGACCCTCCAGAGGACCCCCCGAGGACCCCCCCAGAGGACCCCCCACGCGTCCGACGCCGCCCACCTGAACAGTCTGCAGAGCCACAGCGTGGTGTCAGACAGGATCCGGGTGGTCAGCGTCCGCAGCCGCTCTCTGTCCAACACCGACATGTAGGCTGCCAGGCTGTGGCCCAACAAGGTCATGTGACCCAGCTGGCCCACGTCCCGCCTCCTGCTGGAAACACAGAGCAGCAGCCGGATCAGACTCCTTGAAGGTTTCTCTCCTCTCCTACGATCACCTGCAGGTTATCGGTCCAGAGCAGCGGCTCCGACAGATCAAAGCGTCACCAAAGCGTTGATGGAAAAGCGTCCGTCACGTTTCAGTCCGCCTCCTCTGTGGAGGCATTCACACAGCGCCAGCTGCTCATTGGCTGTGGCTACCAGAGGGGAGGAGCCGCGGACCGTCCGGACGGCGGACGCCGCAACTCACAAGACTTTTCACTAAATAAATATGTGGAGTAAAATCAGCCTCACAGAACTTCAAAGGATGAGGAACGCGTTTGATTTCACAGAAAGGTCAATGAGGTCAAACACAGTAATCGGGCTACAAATACTGCCAGTACTCGTCTTCATCACTTTTGTCACAGGCTAGTTCTGCTTACTGTTGGCTGGGCGGGTCCTCTTCCTCCTCCTCCTCCTCCTCTTCATGCATGAGGTTATGAATGAGGTGCAGGATGGTGGCAGCATCCTGACCGCTGCAGATCAAAGAGAGCATCGAGCGTTTGAACTCAGAACCGCTGCAGATCAAAGAGAGCATCGAGCGTTTGAACTCAGAAACACACATCGGGTTCTCCAAGGCGTCGGAAATAAAGCGCTTCATCGCTGCACCGCATTCACACCTGATCGTACTCAGACAGCGGCATTGCTACGAGCTTAGCAGTGCCCCCCCCCCCCCCCCCAATCCCAGGCAGGTTTTAAACACATCTAACAGAAGTACAGAGGGATGGCAGATTTAAAAATACATTAATAAGTGAAAATATAAATAATATTAAAGAACAAAGAAAACAAAGACACATACAAAATAGGACCAAAGTAAATATCAAATAAGTATGTTTAATTCATAAAGTAAAAGTACCCAAAGTGTTTTGGGTGACCAGTCGCCTGTGGTGTGTGTGTGTGTGTGTGTGTGTGTGCGTGTGCGTTTGGGCACGTCTTACTCTCCCTGCAGCGGTCCAGGGATGATCGCTCCGCTGAAGCTCCGCCTCTCTGATCCCGCCTCCAGTTCTCTGAACAGGTGAACAGCACAAACAAGCACCTGAACGCGTGCGTCTCCCTCGTGTGTTCAGTACAACGTTCAGCAGACAGAGGTCGCCTGTTTCACATCGTGCAGTAAAAACTACAAATAAATACACAGCGAAGCAAAAAGAAATAAAGGCAAAAAAATAAATCTCACCTCTCTCCATCGCCCAGGAAGCTCATAGCGTCACTGAGGTTCCTGCCGACTTCAGCAAGCGTGGCGTCCACCATCGTGTGTGTGTGTGTGTGTGTGTGTGTGTGTGTGTGCGTGTCTGTGTGTGTGTGTCTGCTGGGAAAGTTAAAGAGAATTTAGAGGAGTTAGTCATTACAAACGCTCCTCGGTTTATCACGGAGACAACCTGAGAGGAAGGTAAGATAAACGATTGTGAGACTCCAGCCGGTTAGACGATGGTCGATTATCAACAACAACAACAACAACAACAGGCGCCCAGGCAGACGCTGCGTCACCGCCTCCACCCAAACAGGTACTTCTGATTCAACTGGTCCGGCGGCGTCATTGTCCTCACGCCATCAGGATGAGACAATCCGGAACGTCAGCTGTGTCCACGTTGCCGGTTCCAAACAATGGACGACAGAACATCGTGAAGACACTCGAAAGACACGTCTCCAAGTTCCATTTTGGTATCTATTTAGCAAATCTAAATTTCAACGCTGTGATGTTCAGTGTTCAGAAGAGACGCTTCAGCAAAAAAGAAAAGCCTTTGAAAAAAATCAGTGGAACGCGTCAGATTAAATTAGACGCGTCAGATTAAATTAGACGCTTCAGATTAAATTAGACGCTTCAGATTACATTAGACGCTTCAGATTAAATTAGACGCGTCAGATTAAATTAGACGCGTCAGATTAAATTAGACGCTTCAGACTAAATTAGACGCTTCAGATTAAATTAGACGCGTCAGATCAAATTAGACGCGTCAGATTACATTAGACGCCTCAGATTAAATTAGACGCCTCAGATTACATTAGACGCTTCAGATTACATTAGACGCTTCAGATTACATTAGACGCTTCAGATTACATTAGACGCTTCAGATTACATTAGACGCTTCAGATTACATTAGACGCTTCAGATTAAATTAGACGCTTCAGATTAAATTAGATGCTTCAGATTAAATTTGACGCTTCAGATTAAATTTGACGCTTCAGATCAAATTAGACTTCAGATTAAATTAGACGCTTCAGATTAAATTAGACGCTTCAGATTAAATTAGACGCGCCAGATTACATTAGACGCGTCAGATTACATTAGACGCATCAGATTAAATTAGACTTCAGATTAAATTAGACTTCAGATTAAATTAGATGCTTCAACCTCAACTCAGAATACGTTCCGATTACAAGTACCGTGTGTTTTCCTCTGAATACATCTTTAATCAGTAACGTCATAACGACTGCTGTTCTTTTCATTCATTGTTTTCACGACACAAGTTTACAAGGTAGAATTACACGTAGAAGTACGCGTAGAAGTACACGTAGACATACGTGAAGAACCACGCATAGAAGCGCACGTAGAAGTACACGTAGAAGTACAAGGTAGAATTACACGTAGAAGTACACGTAGACGTACGCAAAGAAGCACGCATAGAAGCGCACGTAGAAGTACAAGGTAGAACTACACGTAGAAGTACGCGTAGAACTACACATAGACGTACGCGAAGAAGCACGCATAGAAGCGCACGTAGAAGTACGTGTAGAAGTACGCGTAGAGAATTTTACACGTCGAAGTACACGTAGAAGTACGCGAAGACGTACGCGTAGAAGTACAAGGTAGAAGTACACGTAGAAGTATCTGTGAAAGACGAGGTAGCAGTACTATCATTACTACAGCAGGTACTGCAGTTCATTCCTGCCTATAGGAAGCTCGGAACTCTATGGAGATCCGGTTTCCTCCGTGGTTCTGACAGCTGCTTCCTGGACCGACTGAGCCGCGTCCGGTTCGGCTGGCAGCCCGCACGGAAGCCGAGCCGGGTCCGAGCCGGGTCCGAACCGGGTCCGAACCGGGTCCGAACCGGGTCCGAACACGGGCAGCCGCGGCTCCGCTCGCACGGCTTACCTTCACCGCGGACAGCTGAGGAAGACGCGCCGCTGCGCTCCTTTACGCGTCTTCAGCTCGACGCTAAAAGCATAAACCGGACCCGAACCAAAGTACTGACCCAAAAAGACCCAAAGCCTGCTGCGCTCCTCTAACGCAGCCGGACAGTTCACTTCCGGGTTCGACGTCGTTCCACGTTGGCAGCGCGACGTCACGCGCTGGACCCAGTCAGGTGGCAACCGATGACGACACAGAAGTATTTAAATGAGTACACTGTACCAGGGTAAGGAAACTCGGTTCCACCAGTTGGATTAAAAAACCACACAAAAAAACTTTATGTGTAACGAACAGGGATTTAATAAAAAATAAAAACTAGAGTCACTGGCTTAAAAAAATAAAAATGACAAAGCAGGAAGCTGCGTGTCCAGTTCCAGTTGTTCCGCTTCACTCGTGATGAAACTGGACCAGAGTTTGTGTGTTTGTATAATTTTTATGTTTTAAAATAATCCTAAACCAGAGTCCACCATCTCACTTCCTCAAGGATCACCTTCATCTAACTGTCATTCCTCCTCTTCATTTTGCATCTGGAGGTCCGTCATGTTCACGGAGTCTCCGTGGCTAAAGAGAGAACTGGGAATATTCACGGGATTGGAGACGGAGCAATCGGACTGGGAATATTCACGGGATTGGAGACGGAGCAATGAGACTGGGAATATTCACGGGATTGGAGACGGATCAATCAGACTGGGAATATTCATGGGATTGGAGACGGAGCAATGAGACTGGGAATATTCATGGAATTGGAGACGGAGCAATGAGACTGGGAATATTCATGGGATTGGAGACGGATCAATCAGACTGGGAATATTCACGGGATTGGAGACGGAGCAATCGGACTGGGAATATTCACGGGATTGGAGACGGATCAATCAGACTGGGAATATTAACGGGATTGGAGACGGAGCAATGAGACTGGGAATATTCATGGGATTGGAGACGGAGCAATGAGACTGGGAATATTCATGGTATTGGAGACGGAGCAATGAGACTGGGAATATTCACGGGATTGGAGACGGATCGATCAGACTGGGAATATTCATGGGATTGGAGACGGATCAATCAGACTGGGAATATTCACGGGATTGGAGACGGATCAATCAGACTGGGAATATTCATGGGATTGGAGACGGAGCAATGAGGCTAGGAATATTCACGGGATTGGAGACGGAGCAATGAGACTGGGAATATTCACGGGATTGGAGACGGATCAATCGGACTGGGAATATTCATGGGTTTGGAGACGGGGCAATCGGACTGGGAATATTCACGGGATTGGAGACGGATCAATAAGACTGGGAATATTCATGGGATTGGAGACGGAGCAATCAAACAAGAAACGTGGGAAATGTGGGATTTTATTGTAAAGCAGAATTTCTGTCTAAAGAAAGGAACCAGCAGGACGACTTCAGCCTTCGTCTCGTTAACAACACAGGAAGTGATTGTGATCCGTGAACAGACAGGAAGCACTGGGGGAGGGGCGGAGTCCAGGAGGAACAAAGACACGGCCGTTTACTCCGACACCTCCGGACTCGTTAGTGTCCGAGTCCCGCCGCAGGTTCCAGGAGGACTGGAAGCAAAGGCAGGATTTCTGAGGACGGACAGCAGAGACGACTCTAGAGGCCGTCAGATGTCTCTCGTCTCAGATCACATGACACCAGGAGGACCAATAGGACAAAGGGAAAGCACAAACAACCCAGCAGCCGAAGAGTTAAAGTGTAATGATGGAGGACGTCCTAAGGACGTCGGATGAAGACGGTCTTAAAGATCCTGTTTGACGTCTCCAGAGAAGAGAGACGAGAACAATCCCCGAAATATGTAAATGACACCGTTTAGACTCTAATCAATAAGTATCGATCACTGGATCCTCGTCGCTGATGTCTTTGATCGGATCGTGTTCTGGTGAAGACCCGGTGGACTCCAGTTCAAACAGGACGATGTGGGGACACCGCTCCTTGTCCCAGAACCCTGCGGAGACAGAACCAACAGAACTGAGCAGAAACGCCACGAAGCCACACCCGAACCCGATCAGTCCACCTTAAATGTCCAGGTGGACTCATTGTCTTTGTCCAACAACCTCAGATCCCTTCAGGTGAAACCGCTTCACCTT
>NC_090912.1:11543839-11555957 GCF_040956055.1 Brachionichthys hirsutus
CTTGCGTGGAGCCGGCGTGAGAGCGGAGCCCAGTCGATATGCAAGGATTAGGGGGGGGGTGCTGGGAGGTTTTTATTCTTCTCAGCAAGCGTTGCAATGACTTATCTCCTCTCTGATTGGCCGGCTCTGATGACATCACGAAGTGTTTTCAGACCAGTTTCGGCTGGAACTCCCCTGCAAGAAGCCGACACCTTCAAGGGCTTTTCTATCCGTTTGGCCTTCCTATTGGTGCTGCAAATACAATGGCTGGTGGTTGCCGTGGCAACATCACCTGAACAACTTGCAACAATTCGATCCACATGCGTTTGATTACGACGAGGCTAGCGTCGCTAGCGTTAATCCCGTGTGAAGGCACCGGACCGACCCGTTTCAAAGCTGCTGCTAAATGTGGTGTGAACCGGTTTGAGCTCGCCGGCGCCGTCCTGCATGCTTTGAGGTTTCAGTAGGGCGTCGCCGTGGAGCGGCAGGTGTAGCTTGTAAATAGTCCAGACAGCGCTGAGGTATTGATGATAATCAGAAGCGCTTTAGCTTTAGCCTTAGCCTTAGCCTTAGCATGTTGGCTCCACACAGAACCGGCGCCAGAAGGTCCGGGGGTTTCTCACGTGCATGTTTCCCTGAATGCAATCGCTAAATGCAAAATAGCTGCATGTGTACTTCATTTGCAGAAGACACGTTTGTGTATCCTCACTAGCACGCCACGGCACACACTGCAGCGAGCTGCCCTGCTCTCTCTCTCTCTCTCTCTCTCTAAGCATTGCACAAAATATTTGAGCTCAGGATAAGCTAGCTAGCAGAACGCGGCGCTGTTCCCTCCTCCGCAGGCAGCGGACTTTCATTTAGACCACGAGCAGAACGCGGTTGTGCTTTATTAAAGCTACTTTATCATATAGATGGAGACATATACTGCATTAAAGTTTCCACTGTACACACAGGACAGGAGGGCGTTGGGTCGAGGCCCCACGGAGGCAGTGTAAATGCAGCGCTGCATGGGCTTCTTTACGTGGGGCGACTTCAAAGCTAATGCTAATGCTATTTCGGTTGCCGGCGCTCACAAAGGTGTTTGAAGGAATGTGTGTTGCACTTTTGTAAACTTTCTGAGATGTGACATATTTCTATAACTATTATATACATCTAGTGACCTTTAGTCAAAATGTTAACATGATATATGGCGTACTGTTGTATATTAAGCCATCGTCAGGCGAGTTAAAACCCTTGCTCTTCCTTTGCTAGCACGGTTGGGTTTTATACGAGTCGAGAAGAACTCATGTTTGTATTCGTTGGTTCGCTTCTCATGTAAACGCTGCAGCAGAGAAGATGAGTGGGTGAACGGCGTTAGCGGCGTTAGCAGGAAACGGCATTCTGTTATTGTGTGTGTGTGTGTGTGTGTGTGAACGGCGTTAGCAGGAAACGGCGTTCTGTTATTGTGTGTGTGTGTGTGTGTGTGTGTGAACGGCGTTAGCGGCGTTAGCAGGAAACGGCGTTCTGTTATTGTGTGTGTGTGTGTGTGTGTGTGTGTGAACGGCGTTAGCAGGAAACGGCGTTCTGTTATTGTGTGTGTGTTTGCAGTAAGATAACCGTTTTAAATGACATCACTCCGTTTCCCTCTAATGACATCACAAATACGGATCAGCTGTTGTTCATAATCACTCATCTGATCTCAGATCAGCACCTGCAGATACACCTGAAACGATGACGATCATCGCCGTGTGTGTACTTATACAGCACTTAACAAATGGACAGTCGGAGCTGGGATTAGAACCACCGACCTGCTGATCACTGGACCACCCGCCGGGACCGCACTACTACACAATACTACTACACGCAAATAAATGAAATACTTTATTAATCATCACCTGCTGACGCACACAATGAAACCGCGTTTTCACCCTGGAAACAACCACACACTAACACGCGCATCAGGGGGAGCAGGGTGAAGGTGCCACCTGGAGCCTTGCTCAAGGGCACACTGGAGGCAGACCACATTCCGCCAGAGCTGGGACTCGAACCGGGGAAGCGGTGGATCTCTCCGCTTCCCCGCCCAGGGCCCAACCCACTGAGCCACCAGTACCGCTAGTAGCATACAAATACCTACCGCACATACTACATACTACTACACACTACTACATGTAATGTACACAAATACCATACCCTACCGCACATACTACATACTACTACACACTACTACATGTAATGTACACAAATACCATACCCTACCGCACATACAACATACTACTACACACTACTACATGTAATGTACACAAATACCATACCCTACTGCACACTACTACACCCTACTACACAGTACTACTACACGTTGCTACTACTACGGCCTGGAATATTCCAGGCCATTGCATCATCGTCCTCAACCAATAGCATTCAGAGCTGCTTGTCATGCGCAGCTGGGCGTCCTGACGGGAAGAAGCTAAAGTTGCTATGCAGCTGCAGACGTCACCATGGCGACGTCCATGTGTGCTGCGTGATGTCATTCCCGGGAGGGCGGAGTGTTGCTCATCCAGGTTATCCACGGTTTACAGAGACAGTTGACCAGTGTGTGTGTGTGTGTGTGTGTGTGTGTGAGCGTGTGTGTGTGTGTGTGTGTGTGTGTGAGCGTGTGTGTGTGTGTGTGTGTGTGTGTGAGCGTGTGTGTGTGTGTGTGTGTGTGTGTGAGCGTGTGTGTGTGTGTGTGAGCGTGTGTGTGTGTGTGTGTGTGTGTGTGTGTGTGTGTGAGCGTGTGTGTGTGTGTGTGTGTGTGTGTGAGCGTGTGTGTGTGTGTGTGAGCGTGTGTGTGTGTGTGTGTGTGTGTGTGTGTGTGTGTGAGCGTGTGTGTGTGTGTGTGTGTGTGTGTGTGTGTGTGTGTGTGAGCGTGTGTGAGCGTGTGTGTGAGTGTGTGAGCGTGTGTGAGCGTGTGGGTGAGTGTGTGTGAGTGTGTGTGTGTGTGTGTGTGTGTGTGTGTGTGTGTGTGTGTGTGTGTGTGTGTGAGCGTGTGTGAGCGTGTGTGTGAGTGTGTGTGTGTGTGTGTGTGTGTGTGTGAGCGTGTGTGAGCGTGTGTGAGTGTGTGAGCGTGTGTGTGTGTGTGGGTGTGTGTGTGTGAGCGTGTGTGAGCGTGTGTGTGTGTGTGTGAGCGTGTGTGAGCGTGTGTGTGTGTGTGTGAGCGTGTGTGTGTGTGTGGGTGTGTGTGTGTGAGCGTGTGTGAGCGTGTGTGTGTGTGTGTGAGCGTGTGTGAGCGTGTGTGTGTGTGTGTGAGCGTGTGTGTGTGTGTGGGTGGGGGATTTGTACAAAAGAGAACCAAGCAAAAACGTTACAGAGCCTGTAAATACATTTAATGTACATACACACACTATATTGCAGTTCTCTGAGTAACTGTTTTCTATGTAATCCTATGTGTATTTGAACCTGTATGTATTTCTACCTGATCGTGACGATCACTTCTTTTGTTGTCTGATCGTTTTGCGTGTCCGAATAAAGAGAACGTGTCGCTCCTCACGCGTGGATGCTTCTGTTGCCATGGTTTCCACCACGGTCGGTTATGGGGTGTCTTCTTGGTTTGTGGGCATCGCGTGTGCGTCTGAGACATTTCCTCACGACCTCCACTTCTACGGCGGCCAAGAGAGTTCAATTCAAAGGCGACGTAATCCCCTCGTTCCGGACACGTCTCGAAGTCACGTGACCAACCACACAGGAAGTGGGACCGGAGGACGAGCCGGACGCTAACGTGGACGCGGTCCGGTTTTAGGTTGATCTGGATGATCCAGCAACAGGTCCCGACGCCAGCGGGTCGCGTCCCGTGAGGTCAGCTCGGATAGGTTAGCTGCCGTCAGGTGACCAGCACGGGGACGAGCAGGTGAAACGACGCCAGTCCGTTTCTGCTGGCAGCCGGAATCAGAACTGGTTTGGGTTCTGACTCCGCCCCCATGGGACGGCGTGATCGGGGCGCTGGCTGCTTCCTGCTCTCAACCTGTCGCAGGTAGAGCGTCGACCGATTCCATACATGACGACGGTTAGGGGCGACGGTCGCCCTCGACGCGCCGCCGTCGTCCACCCGTTCACGCCGCCTCTCGTGATGTTCGCCTGTGAGGAGCATCACCTGCTGCGTATTTACCTGCAGCGTATTCACCTGCCGCGTATTTACCTGCAGCGTATTTACCTGCCGCGTATTTACCTGCAGCGTATTTACCTGCTGCGTATTTACCTGCAGCGTATTTACCTGCAGCGTATTCACCTGCTGCGTATTTACCTGCAGCGTATTCACCTGCTGCGTATTTACCTGCAGCGTATTTACCTGCAGCGTATTTACCTGCAGCGTATTTACCTGCTGCGTATTCACCTGCTGCGTATTTACCTGCAGCGTATTCACCTGCTGCGTATTCACCTGCTGCGTATTTACCTGCAGCGTATTCACCTGCTGCGTATTTACCTGCAGCGTATTCACCTGCTGCGTATTTACCTGCCGCGTATTCACCTGTCTCCCCACTCTTCTCTTTTCTAGTAAACACAAAAAGGACGAGCTGTACTCAGTATTGATGGACATCACAGATGAAAACAACGAAGAGAGGAGAACTAGCTTTAAGAAAATAACACAGGAGGAGGAGGAGGCGGAGGAGGAGGCGGAGGAGGAGGCGGAGGAGGAGGCGGAGTCCCTCTGCTGAGGCTGGCGAGGGAAGACGGGAGGCGTGCAAGGTGGCGCCGCGCAGCGGTGTCAGTCCAGCCGCCGACATGACGGCGAGTGAGCCGGTCTCCACCTCTTTGCTGGGTAGAGAGAGAATGGAACGAGTCCCGTTATTAGAAGACATTTTATTTTTCTATACTTTTGTGATTTAAAGTGTATAAAGCAGTATATATGTACAAATATGTTTTTATGTTTTTTGGTAAGGGAGGCCCTCGATGCTGATTCTGCGGTATGCTGGAGGGAGGAGGGAGGCCCCTCCCCCCTCTATGGCACGCTGCTCTGTCGCCGTGGTTACGCTTAAAAAAAAAAAAAAGAAAGAATGAAAAAAAAAAGGCGGCAGGCTCGGCATCCAGGCAGAAGCACTTTCTACACTGTACTTCCTGTGGGTGGAGTCAAAGGTCTCGACGCTCCGCCTTCTTCCTTCCTTCCTTCCTTCCCTTTTTGGGCTGGTGATGTCGCTCCTTCCTCCTTGTTGCGATGTCACTGCCCGGCAGCGCCTACTGTTAACAGCGTCCCCCCGTGGATACTGTCGTGATGTCACTTCCTCCTGGCAGCACCATTGGGAATCTCCCCCCCCCCCCCCCCAATGGGCAGCGTCACCAGTTTACAGCGTTGGGGAGCGGACGGCGTCTGGCGCTCTCCACGCCCAGCAGAGGTCACTGACTGCAGATTAGAGACAAGGGCGCTAAGGTCGCCGCCCTGGCTCACCTGGCTCACCTGACTCACCTGCCAGACGGACGATCACACCTGTGAAGGTGCGTACTACTACCGAGGATGCACGTTCCCACCTGAGGAGAATAACTCATTGAATATTAATCAAATCCCACATTGTACTACATCAGCAGGTGCATAACCAAAACACACGCCTGAGGCATATAGAAAAAACAGCAGAGCCCGGCCCGTTACCGGCGGCAACAAGGACCCAGGGCTAACACATGTCCATCTTTTGTCAATGTATTCTGAGAATATTTGTGTGTTTTTGTTTTTCTTTGTTCTTTTTGAAAAGCGAAAGCTGAACTGTTTCTCTGGGGAGTCGCCGCCAAGGTGTTTAAAAGAATGTGGGCGGCTCCTCTGAATGTACATTAACCTCGAGTGTGTATTCTGTTCCTGTATATAAATATATATACATATCTATTATATGGGCTGTGGTGATGTCAGGGAGAGGGGGGGGGCAGGAAAACCTCGGGCCCCCCCAACATAGATATCAGATCCCTCTAATGTCCCTGATTACTGTAACCTGATCACGTGTTGTATGACTGAAAGTGTGAACTGACCCCCCCCCCCCGACCCCCTTTACCTCACACACACATCCTACTTCAACTTGACCAATCAGGAATGCCGTCTGCAGTATTCCGGGCCGAACGCTGGCTGAATATCGATTTGTCTTTTCTTACTTGAACCAAAGTTTGATTTGAACAGTGTCAGCGCTCTTTGATCCGGAGAGGGCGAGGCTCTGCGGCGCCGGCCGAGCCCGGATGGATATTGACGTGACCCAGATTTGACGCGCTCGCTGTTCCGCTAACGTGACGAGGCCCGGCTCGCCGCTTCCTGCAGTAGCTTTTTGAAGTTCTGTTCTGTTCCTCAGGCCGACCCCGGCGGGCGCGCCGTTTGGATGCATGCTGGGAAAGGGCTTCGGGTGAAGCACAACGTAGTGTGAGAGTCCAGGGTCTGTGTGGGCGACGCCCCGTGAAGCTCCTCACCTCCTGTACAGTAAATCCTTTCATCTTATTTCAGGTTAAAAGAAGAACTTGTTCTGAATCAGGGCTGACCCGCTGACCTCCGTCCGTCCCTAGACAGATTCCCAGACTAGCTGGGTAGCGCAGGCGTAGCGTTTTTATATTCCGAGTCACCGGACTCTCCGGGCAGGTTGGAGTTTTACTTTGACGGGAACTTCCTGGGAGGCAGCGCTGCTCTGGAGCCGAGCGGTGGAGCTAGCGGGCGGAGCGGCGGCCGGTTTTCATTTCTTTATGGCGTACTAACTTTGATCACATGACCTGATTTTGTCCACTGAATGATCTATGCACTTTGCAACAAAAACAAATATGATGTCACATGTGATTGGCACGTTTGTGGAAGACACCGTCCATCGCCGTCCGCCGTCCTTCACGAGCCATTTTGTGCTCTTTCCTCTCATGCACTCGCTGAGGCTCATGGGAGTTGCAGTCAAAGCGATCCCTTTGAGTCCATCCGGCCCGTCTTCCATGTTAGTCGCCTGAAGCAGCTTCATGCTTTTATTTTGACGCTTCACGTCCATCCGGCCCGTCTTCCATGTTAGTCGCCATAAGCAGCTTCATGCTTTTATTTTGACGCTTCACGTCCATCCGGCCCGTCTTCCATGTTAGTCGCCTGAAGCAGCTTCATGCTTTTATTTTGACGCTTCACGTCCATCCGGCCCGTCTTCCATGTTAGTCGCCTGAAGCAGCTTCATGCTTTTATTTTGACGCTTCACGTCCATCCGGCCCGTCTGAACGGAGAGCTGTCATTTCACCCTCGGCTTGCCGTCGCTCGGACTCAACAATTACAAGGGGCCCGTGGGAGGTCTCTCTGCAGGTCAGGGTTGCTACGGGCGCATTGGTATTGTTAATGAATTCCAGAGTGGGGAACGCGATCCGGAGCAGACGTGGGGGTTTGAGCTTCATCTAGCCGCATGACATGACCGGCCCGTCTTCCATGTTAGTCGCCTGAAGCAGCTTCATGCTTTTATTTTGGAGCTTCCCGGTTCGGGTCATTCGGATGAAACCGGGCTCGTCTCTGCTCGACCCGTTCTCATTGGTGCGTTCGGGGAAGTCCTGCCTGCCTTTAGACTCCAGCCCCCCCTCAGTGAAAAGAACCGGTCCTCATCTCCCCCCAACCCGACAGAACCACAAGCGCCCCGCCCCTCTCGTGCGTGAGTCGACTGGCCCCTTTTGTATTCATGGTGTTCTGTACATAATACCCCCCCCCCCCCCCCAGCTGTCCTTTAAGGGGGTAAAAAAAACTGACTCGCTGAAATCTTGTATTTTGTTCTAATAATGACAAAATTTATTTATAAGGATTTTTTAAAATCTATCTCTTTCTCCTTTTGTAAATGTTAAAGTTAAATAAAGTTTAAAAATGTTAAAAAATTAAATGGATATATGAAAAAGGTAAAAAAATGTGGAGAAGTCGCCCCCCCCTCCTCTGTACTCTGAACTTTGTGTTTTTGGGTTTTCTCTTTCCGCGCTTCAGATGAAGAGTTCTATTTATTACGACATTAACGCTATTTTAATTATTATGACTATTATCATCCTCATTATTATCTTGAATAAACTTGTCTACTTCAGTCTCCTGTTTTGTGATGACTTGCTGCTTTCCTGAGGATAAAAATCCGACGACACAGAGCGAGATGAGCCGGGGGGGGGGGCGCCAAGCCAAGCCCCTCCCCTCTGGCTTTACGAGATGGAGAGCACCTGTCTGTCGCAGAGGCCGCCATTTACCCAACGACTCGACGCATGTCTGCAGGGGACGGCGAGACGCGCCAATGCGGATCCTTCAGAGAGTCGAAAAACAATGCGGACCGGATTTCGGTGCCGGCCCCAAGAACCAGAACGCGACCCAGACAAGGTCACCGCGACCCGGACAAGGTCACCGCGACCCAGACAAGGTCACCGCGACCCAGACAAGGTCACCGCGACCCGGACAAGGTCACCGCGACCCGGACAAGGTCACCGCGACCCGGACAAGGTCACCGCGACCCGGACAAGGTCACCGCGACCCGGACAAGGTCACCGCGACCCGGACAAGGTCACCGCGACCCGGACAAGGTCACCGCGACCCGGACAAGGTCACCGCGACCCGGACAAGGTCACCGCGACCCGGACAAGGTCACCGCCGCGCAGACAAGGTCACCGCGACGCCGCGTCAGACCGGGAACAAACCGCCGCATTTCTGCAAGGCGGGAATAAACGTTTGATTCGGTTCTTCGGTGAGAAGCATCCAGACCGGACTCACACCGGGCTGGACCAGGACTCGGATGACTACCGGACTCTAAATCACACTTTTCTCATAGGTCGGCTGTTCCTGCGACTTAACATTCAAATATATATCCTCACACGTTCGTAAATGTTAATTCACCCTTACCGACATGGTCAAGGAGTAAACGCTACCTACAGCCTCCAGAGGGCGCTGGAGGTACGTGCTACTCCTGCAACATTCACTTATAGACCGAGCAGAGAGAGCTAGCCGCGGGCTACGAGCAAGCTAGCCAGAGCTGGAGGAGGAGTCACTGATGTGGAACGCCATCGAGCGTTTGGTGGACCTGCTAGTTACGCTAATTCTGCCGGTTTGCTCTTCATGCTATTGTGCAGCTAGCATGTTACGGCTAATTAGCATGTTACAGCTAATTAGCTTGCTGCGTATGCCTGGATTTTGTAAATTACATTTCTCAATAAAGAGCGACTTTTACTCTGGAGGACTGTCGGGGGGCTGTCGGGGGCTGTTTGGGGGCTGTCCGGGGGCTGTCCGGGGGCTGTCCGGGGGCTGTTTGGGGGCTGTCCGGGGGCTGTTTGGGGGCTGTTTGGGGGCGTCCTGGAGGGCAGGGTCGCCTGGTTACGCTGGCTGATCAAATACAAACCAGGCATGAACTCACTTCACTCTGGTGTCATGTGACACTAAGGGGGCGGGGTTAGTCCTACATGTAGAACTGGTGCCGATGGCATTAATATTCATGAGCATGTTAGGGAGCTCGTCATCGCAGTAAAGAAGATCAAAGAGTGGCTAGCGCCGTTGTCTCACAGCAAGGAGGTCACGGGTTCAAATCCAGCCTGGGCCCTTTCTGTGAGGAGTTTGCACGTTCTCCCGTGTCTGCCTGGGTTCTCTCCGGGTTCCTCCCACCTGTTCTTAAATATTTTAGTGCCTGTCGGACCCGCGTGGATGCTCGTGTTCCCTGACGGCGACGCTGATGACGCTGCCTCGCCTCTGGTTCCGTTAGGAGGATCCTGCATCCCGATGCTTCCGGTCCTGGACCCGGTGCCCTTCCTTCCCTCGCCGTCGCCTACACTCCTCTGGTGCGTCGGATGTTTGGCAGCTGCAGCTTGTCGCCCTCCCGGAGACGGCGCATCCATCGGCTCGGCGTCCGCCACCTGGCGTTGACGCGGCGGCGCTCGGCCATCTGCGGCAGACTTCATTTACCTCGCTGCGAAAAGTTTCATCACCGGAACCGACCGTCTTTAATAAAGACAGAAGAGGACAAAGTGATGACATCATCTGTCCAGGAGAGGGAGACAAACCAACAACCAAAAGTTGAGCTCCGCCTCCTTCAGCCGTTAACAGGGATGGGTTTCGGTTTGAGGACTTCTGATGAAGTTGTCTTTTTCAGCAGGAGCTCAAAGGAGGTAAAGAACCACGAACGAAGCCGTGCAGGGCGGGGGCGCGTCCTCGGCCTCCAGGGTCACACAAGGTCAGGCCCACCTCACGGCAGCCAATCAAGAGACTGCTGGAGAAATCAATCGATGTCCGAAGGAGGGCCTGTGTCTTTGTCCTGGTACGATCCTGATGTAGTCCCAGGCCCAGTCTGGTCCGACGGGTTCTTGAGGGCGGCTCCGCAGAGGATTTAGAACCAGTACCGGATTTAAAACGAACATCTGATCCAGACTGTTGGATGGACCAGAACCGTCTGATGTGGACAGAGCTTCAGCGAGGACAAACGAGCAAAGGCAGATTACTGACAGACCCGGGCCAGAACCGGGCCCGGCAGGTGGATGTCCTGCATGCGTACCTTGGACACCTCGGAATAATTTTGTACCTTCAATTCCTTCCATATTTTCAGTCGGACGCCACAAGCCAAGCAGACGGGCTTTAAACGCCGCTCCGATGGCCTTTAGGGGGCGCCAACACCCCAGTGAAGACACAGCCGTCTGGACCGGTGCTGCATGGGGGGACACTTCTCAGCCGCCGCGTGAGTGTGAAGTCTCAGGGAGGGCGCTAACAAGGGACGGACGCCCGCAGGAAACGTCCTCATCCAGGTCTCCATCCACCGGCGAGACGGGTGGAGACAGACAGGTAGATGAAGACAGACGGGTGGAGACAGACAGGTGGAGACAGACAGGTGGATGAAGACAGACGGGTGGAGACAGACAGGTAGATGAAGACAGACGGGTGGAGACAGACAGGTGGAGACAGACAGGTGGAGACAGACAGGTGGATGAAGACAGACGGGTGGAGACAGACAGGTGGATGAAGACAGACGGGTGGAGACACACAGGTAGATGAAGACAGACGGGTGGAGACAGACAGGTGGAGACAGACAGGTGGAGACAGACAGGTGGAGACAGACAGGTGGATGAAGACAGACGGGTGGAGACAGACAGGTGGATGAAGACAGACGGGTGGAGACAGATGGGTGGAGACACACAGGTAGATGAAGACAGACGGGTGGAGACAGACAGGTAGATGAAGACAGACGGGTGGAGACAGACAGGTAGATGAAGACAGACGGGTGGAGACAGACAGGTGGATGAAGACAGACGGGTGGAGACAGACAGGTAGATGAAGACAGACGGGTGGAGACAGACAGGTGGAGACAGACAGGTGGATGAAGACAGACGGGTGGAGACAGACAGGTGGAGACAGATGGGTGGAGACACACAGGTAGATGAAGACAGACGGGTGGAGACAGACAGGTGGATGAAGACAGACGGGTGGAGACACACAGGTAGATGAAGACAGACGGGTGGAGACAGACAGGTGGATGAAGACAGACGGGTGGAGACAGATGGGTGGAGACACACAGGTAGATGAAGACAGATGGGTGGAGACACACAGGTGGAGACAGATGGGTGGATGAAGACAGACGGGTGGAGACAGACAGGTGGAGACAGACAGGTGGAGACAGACAGGTGGATGAAGACAGACGGGTGGAGACAGACAGGTGGAGACACACAGGTGGAGACAGATGGGTGGATGAAGACAGACGGGTGGAGACAGATGGGTGGAGACACACAGGTGGAGACAGACGGGTGGATGAAGACAGACGGGTGGAGACAGATGGGTGGAGACACACAGGTGGAGACAGACGGGTGGATGAAGACAGACGGGTGGAGACAGACAGGTGGAGACAGACGGGTGGAAACAGACAGGTGGATGAAGACAGACAGGTGGAGACAGACAGGTGGAGACAGACGGGTGGAAACAGACAGGTGGAGACAGACAGGTGGACGTTCCCCTGCTGACACGTGATGATGTCACCAGTGTCCCAATCAGAACACGGCTTCCTCCCTACATTGATCAATCGTAAATAAAGCCTCGTCAATAAAGGGCTGCTCGTCAGGAAGGGGGCGTGTCTGCAGCAGAGCTCAGCTATTGGACCGGGATCAATCCCGGATCAATCCGGGATCAATCCGGGATCAATCCGGGATCAATCCGTTCGCTCCGAAGCTCCTGAAAATAGCTCCAAGCCCACCGGATGGAGAGAGGAGAGGAGTGAAAGAATGCAGG
>NC_090912.1:11556057-11605417 GCF_040956055.1 Brachionichthys hirsutus
TCCTCTGCAAACTGGGTCAGCTGGTCGCCTTCTGCCCTGTTTTATAACCAATTTATAATCAATTATCAACATCGAAGGGCTTGGCTGCTCCGCCTTGTGGCGTTGTCGCCACAATGACCTTCTCTAGTTGGACGAAGGGCTCTCAGTATTTAGCGGCGTAGCCTCAAGCTATGAAAGCGGCTCGGTGCTTCCTGTGAAAGCAGGACTGAGCAGCAAGCTCCCGTTTGAGAACGTTACCGCTGGGAAAATAAAAGGCAGGAACAGATATGTTAATGCTGTAATCAATAATTACCATATATAGTATATATATTTAGATCGGACCCAAATATGTAAACCTGAAATCACAGAAATCTCAGGAACATGAAATTAATTTCAGCACGATGTACACAAACGCATTTTAACACATTTACGCAGCTGTAAAACACAAAAGTTCGTGAAATGAGTCTGAGTCTGCGTCCGCCTCGGTTCCCTCAAGGTTCCCGACGACACAAGAACATGCCGAGGGGAACCGGGGACTCAACGCTTTGTCGTTTCTCGGTGTGACATTCAAGCTCATCGACGTTATGGAGAATATACTGAAATGCTTCTCTGCTTCATGACTGAATAAACCTGTGTGAAGGACAGTGCACGGTCGTGCACGAGAGTAAAGGCACTTGTTCACCTGAGATTCGAACAATTCTAAAATCGGCTCTACAAACGGAGCCTCGTCCTCCAAAGAGCTCCGGGTGCGTCACAAGAACTTCCCGAAGGAAGGACCTTCGTTCACAAGCGGAGAAAGCGCACTCGGGTTGTGTGTAGTGCGCGCACGCTGTTCCGTGCGCGTTACACCTCACCTCCTCCGCCTCCCCTTGGTGTAAACCCCGAGCCGCCAGCCCCGCCCTCAGCTCAGTGACGTCAACCTTGCCGTCTTCGTTCCGGTCCAACTGTCTGAACAGCTCCGCGTGCCGCCTCTCGCCGTCCGGGTCCGCCGACGCGGCGTTTCCTCCGCGGCCGCTCTGCGCGTGGAGCCGCGCGTCGTCTCCGCCCATGAGAAAGAGAGAGCGCGGCGCGTCCTGGTCGGCTGCTGATGTCACAGATGAGCACAACGCGCGTGCGGGTTGCCCTGGTCCACGCGGGTAGCGCGCGGAACGACGCGGACGGAGGAGCGGTGAACGTGACGCGCAGGATGGACGGACGCGGCTTGAGCGCGCCCGCGGAGGCTGAATCCACGCAGCAGCTCCGCTGCGTCATGCGTCACATCCATGAAGTCTCTGAGGGATATTCAAGATTCAAGATCGAACGGCCGCTTTTACCGCATCCATCGAAACACCGCTGCGCGCGCGCGCGTTTCCCGATTGGCTGAGACTCCAGCGCCACGCGTGGAGAAAAACGAGCGACTCTGGAACGCGTCTGTATCCCGAATGAATCCGGCCGCTCCGGTTCTGCGGGGTTTACCGGCCCCGCCGCCTCGCGCATTACGCATCGCGCGAGGCGCGTTAAGCGTTTACGCGTCACTGCTGCGGGATTAGCGGGGTCAATCCGTTTCCCACGTGGGCCGGTAATCAGGAGCAGATCGTGTCTCACGGACTTTTATAGGCCATTAGGGTTTAAGTCATTTATTTATTCACGTCTTGAATGATTTTTCTAAATAAACTTGACAGAAGTGCCATTTTTAAAAGCTGATTCTTCTATTATATAATTTTGTCTTCAGAATGAAACTTTATTTTATGAGGCGTGCTTTTATTTTACTTCTGTTAAATAGCCCATATTTTCTCCTTTTACCGAAATAAATAATGTTATTTCATGAAATGAAGATTATTTTGTACATCTTTGTAGCCTTTTAACAAAAGGTCAAGTTCAATATCTCTCCCACGTTGGGTTAGAAATGGAGCAGAAGCTGCATTCCATGAATATAAATGACCCGCATGCATGCTTTTATTTCTAAAAGGTTTCCTTACTTCCTGACTGCACACACATTTATACATAATAAACGTTTGAATATTCATCCAACATATAGCTGCAGTTGTGTTTGAGTAAAATGACCCGCAGCTTACTGGATATTAATAGCACGTATCGGCTAATGAGGATTGTAACGGAACGTCTGCTCAGCATTCCCGGGATCGGAGAGAGAGGCGTGACCGTCACTGGGCCTCCCGGAGGAGATCTGGGATTGGCTTGGAGCCGTTCAGTGACAGTCTCGCCGTCCGGCACCTGAAGTCTTCACAGTTCTGACCCCAAAACAATCCAATCAAATATGGAGGCAGTGGGATGCGGTCCAAATGGGATCCAGGTCAGACATTGTGAAAGTTCTTCAGAGCTGCCCCATTTCGTACGGAACAAACTGAGCTTGTTCCGGACTAACGTGAGCGGACCCCAGAAAGCAGAGAACGGAGACGTAGCAACAGTTGAATTATCCTTTACTGATAAATTCAGGGGCGACTGGCTGGTGCCGAAAAGAAAACAGAACATAAGATCCAGCCACACGTGAACAATCTGATCACAACAAAACACTACGCACAACCTGGCGAACGGACGGGCTGCGGTCAACACAGGTGAGACGAGAGCGGAGACGGGAAGTGGGCTAGAGACGGACAGCATAACCAGGCGAAATCCACACAATAGTCCGACAGGGAAAAGTGGGCGGAGCAGAGATTATGAGGGCTGGTGGTGATTGTGAAAATCAGTCTCAGGTGCGTCTGGGGTGACCGCAGCCAATCCGTACGCTGTAGTTCCCGGCTTGACAATCAGAACGGGTGTGAGTGAAAAGAAAATTAGCCAAGCACAACAACGTGACCCTCACACTGTGTCCACAATCAGTGAAAAGCCGGCAGAAATACAAGTCAATGCAGTTTCATCTGTGACGTATTCCTCATCCAGTGATGATGATGATGAATGATGAATATATTTATTAGATAGAATGTTAGAGTACAAGTACAGTCACACAGTAGCATGTATTACAGTACAAATAACGTCAAACATCCTGTCTAAGAGGAGCATTTCAAAAAAGCCCTTGCGGGCTTGTTTCCGTTGAAAGTCCTTCGTACATAAATCATCCACAAAAAACAATACAAATAAAAATAAATCCAATATTAAATTACGCAATTGATGCAACGTAACATTAGAAAGACAAAAATAAAATGTTATTACACCGCCAGTGCAAACTAACAATTAATCTAAAATAAATTACACCACTGATGCGAAATGACAATAAATAACTTACATAAATTACAATAAATTACTAAAGCAATTAATACGTGCAACATCGGTGGACAAAAAAAAAGGTGTATTTTTAGGGCCGTTTTGAAGGAGGCCAAAGAGGTGCATGTTTTGAGGGCGGGAGTCAATCCGTTCCACCCTTGGGTGGCCGTATTGTAGAAAGATGATTTACCCATGTTAGTCCTATAGGAGGGGGTAATCAGGTTGTTGTTTGAGCTCCCTCTAGTGTTGTGGCTGTGGGTGTCACTAAATCTGTGGAGGTGTTCCGTCAGGTATGCAGGGATTGAGGGGACTGAGGGCAGAGCTGCATTGACTATTTTAAATGCCAATCCCATTTTGAGTTGTTTAACCCTGTCTTCTACCCTGAGCCATTTTAGGCTAGCAAAATGTCCAGGAAGAAGGTGGGTCATGGGCCCCAGATTGAGGAGTAGCCGAATCAGTTTGTTTTGGGAGGTTTGGAGCCTGGTTTTCAGGGACATTTTGATGTTTGAATACCAGGAGGTGCTAGCATAGTCAAAGAGGGGCTGAACGAGGGCTCCAGCAAGCGTCCGGAGAGCACTTTTGTTTACAAAAGCAGACATTCTGCCCAAAAATCTTGTTCTCTGATTGACTTTTTTGATCACCTTAGTTGCCATACTATCGCCAGACAGGTATTTGTCAAGAACACAGCCCAAATAGGTAATCTCTTCTTTGCTGGAGATGACTGTATTATCGACTGTGACCTTGAAATCATTAACATTTATCTCACGTAGAGAGTGTTTAGACCCAAAAAGAATCGATTCGGTTTTACCAAGATGTAGTGACAGTTTGTTATCAGTAAGCCAAGTACGGATTCTGGTGAGCTCAGAGCTGAGAGCCTCCTCAACCTGCACTTTGTCCTCTCCCGAAATCAGGAGTGCTGAGTCATCAGCAAACAGGAACAATTTGCAGTTACAGGCAGCATTCATGTCGTTAATGTATAGGAGGAACAGTAACGGTCCTAGAATGCTGCCTTGAGGAACCCCGCAGCTTACCGGGAGGGACGAGGACAAGGTTCCGTTTATGTCTACCATTTGTTCTCGTCCCTCAAGGTACGATTTCATCCAGTTTGTTGATGTGCTATCAAAACCAATCGCCCCTAGTTTATTCAATAGGATTGAACGGTTAACGGTGTCAAAGGCCTTCTGGAGGTCCAGCATAACCATGCCGCAGTACTTGCCCGAGTCTACTTCACGCTTAATGTAGTCGGTCAGATATATGACCCACTCCACTGACACGTGCCGTGTCAGTGGAGTGGGATGTTCTGAAGCCCGATTGGAATTCAAAGAGCAGGCTATGCTCGGCGAGGTAGCGGTTGATTTGCTCCTGGATTATTCTCTCCATAACCTTTGAGATGGAACAAAGGATGGAAACAGGGCGGTAGTTGCCAGGTTCTAATTTGTTTCCTTTTTTATACAGAGGGATAACCCGCGCCGTCTTGAATTCCTGTGGGACGTGGCACTGATTGATGGATAAATTTATCAGATGGGTTACCACGGGGGCGATAGAGACAGCTGCGTCTCTGAGGAACCGGGTGGGTATGTTGTCGAGGCCTGTGGCCTTGTTAGGTTGAAGGGCAATTAGATGTTTTAGCACATCAACGGTATTTACAGGTGTGAAAGAGAAAGTGTCCTTTTTAGCACCTAGCTTCTCATAGTGAGTTTGGATGTGGTCAGAACCGTACAGACCTGAATGCGGGGGGAGTTTGCTGACCAACAGGGTGGCAATAGTGGTGAAAAAGCTGTTAAAACAATTTGCTACCACCAACCTGTCGGTCTGGAGCGAACCACTTGAGTTAATGCAGATATTACTGGTTTTTGTTTGGAGTCTGTTGCTGCAGCCTAATTGTTTTAGGGCCTCCCACAGTTTTTGTGGGTTGCTTTTGTTTGCCTCAATGTTCTCATTTAAGAAATTCTTTTTGGCATTTTTTATCATTTTGTTAACCTCATTGCGTAGTTTTCTGCTTTTTTCAAGTAGTTCCTCGTTGTTGGTTTTCCTGTACTCAGAGTAACATTTGTTTCTGAGCAGTCTGTCCTTTTAGCTAAATACTCAGACTGAAATCTGCAGACTAGAATATATTGCATGCAAAAAGGCAGCGTAGAGTCACAGAGTCAGAGAGACAGGAAGCAGCAGATATCTGGACAGTTCTGGAACCAGCCCTAAAAGACACGAGGAACAACGTTCATAAAGCGTCTCTTTTCATCTCCTCCTCTTCTTCATCTTGTCTTTGACCCATAGTAATCTGATTTCCAGCAGTGTCTTGTCCGGGCTTTGGACCGACTCAAGTGAGACACTGGCGCTGCTACGCTAGCTCCTGCTAACCGTGCTCCCTAATTGACTGCGTCTACATTTCTAAATGTGAGTGTTTGGATGAAACCGTTCCTTATATCCAAAGAAAATGTTAATGCAGCTTGTAAAATATATCTTTGATCGTTTAGACTATGGTCTAACGGTCAATAACAATAATGCTAAATAGTTGATTAGCCGCTTCTGTATAATCGATAGAGTTGTCGCCACGGAAGTTAAAAGTGTTGTTATTCGTGGGTGAATAAAGCTGAAAGTGAACAAATGCTTTCAGCGGGTAACGCTAGCTGGAGAAAGATCCGTGTTTATGTCGGCTCTTTCTCTTAGTTTGGAGACAAGTCATCAAAGACACTGCAGCAACACACGATTTGCATTATTTAATGTACACAATAAGACAATCATCAGTTGAAGACAAGTCAATTAGTCAAGGCAAAGACGAAATGCAGTGAGGGCCTTTTTCCAATTCTTGACTCCGCCATTCTCAAATTCCTCGTCTCATAATATATAATTAACAATTTCCTGTAATCTGTAACTCTGCTCGCATTTAGTTCAAGGAAAGTTCTGTGAAAGGACAAGATCCCAGATCCAAGCCGGCGAAATGATGACTGGGGGGAGGAGCTCGGCCCCCCCCCCATCGAGAAGGGCCAACCCAGGCCCCCTCGTCTTCTGTTCGGGATGCCTCCTGGACACCTCCCTGGGGAAGCGTTTGTAGGGAGAGGGTTTGGTAAAACCCTACACGTTCCAGGCGTGTCTCACTGGGTGAGAGGCGGGGTACACCCTGGACAAGGCGCCAGTCCATCGCAGGGCAACACAGACAGACAATCAGCCACACACACACACACTCACACACACACACACACACACTCACACCTATGAGCACCAATTCACCTAAGCTGCACGGGGAAGAGAGAGGGATTACTGCCATATATTTATAACATGAATAATCATATATATATATATATATATAGAGAGAGAGAGATTTGGCAGTACACACAGTTTAAAATAGAAAATATAACTGCAATATAAATTAATTAATACAAATAAAACATCTGTATTTTTAGGGTAAGCTGACCTCATAACCCAAGAAATACACTTCAGATGTGAGTCCATGAGAGGACGTCAGGCTTGAGGAGTAATCCACGGACACTCCACGCTAACCTTAGGTCCGTTTGATCCAGCACACACCTGATACAGCCCCCCCCAAGCCCCGATCCAGCACACACCTGATACAGCCCCCCCCCATGCCCCGATCCAGCACACACCTGATACAGCCCCCCCCAAACCCCGTCCAGCGTCACCGCTTTCAAGACACTGGTACAAGGATTGGGAGTGACCAGACCAAGGAAGTCCCGATCAAAGGTCAGGCCGCGTAAAATGTCTTCCTTACTCGTCCTTCAGCACAAACAGGTCCCGACCGCTCACCCTGAAGGAACTAGAACCCAGAAGCGGTTCCTCGTCCACCGAAGCGTCTCCGGCCCCCTTTCCTCTGGATTCTCTCGGCACAGATGTCTCCCTCCTGCCCTCGTCAACCGGCCGCCCTTATATTCCCACCCCATCCCTCTGACCATGTGGGGCCCCCCCGCTGGAGGCGACCCAGAGCTCAGCGGCAGGGTGGGGCACATCCTCTGGGACGGCGTTGAAGTGGGGGGGGGGGGGGGGGCTGGAGGGGAGGGTGGCACGTCCCCGTGTTCAAAGGGCTCAGATGAAGACAGGCTGATAAGTGCTGGGCGGGTCGTCTGTGGGGGATCGATGTTTATGGATGCTGTTATCAGCCGGGTCGCCGCTGATCTGTCTGACCATATAAGGTCTGCGGGGGGGCCTGCTGCTCCACAGGCTGATTACAGCACTGCTGTTTATCAGACGGGGGGGGGGGCTTCCTCCATTTTATCTTCAGGTTGATGAAACCAAATCACACTGAAGATGTATTTATGATTACCTACCTCATCGTTTGTCTGTTTGTCCATCTGGCTGCCTGTCTGCTCTTCTGTTCGCCTGTCTTTCTGCCTGACTGTCTGTCTGCTCTTCTGTTCCCCTGTCTTTCTGCCTGACTGTCTGTCTGCTCTTGTGTTCGCCTGTCTTTCTACCTGACTGTCTGTCTGCTCTTGTGTTTGCCTGTCTTTCTGCCTGACTGTCTGTCTGCTCTTCTGTTCGCCTGTCTTTCTACCTGACTGTCTGTCTGCTCTTGTGTTTGCCTGTCTTTCTGCCTGACTGTCTGTCTGCTCTTGTGTTTGCCTGTCTTTCTGCCTGTCTGCTCTTCTGTTCGCCTGTCTTTCTGCCTGACTGTCTGTCTGCTCTTCTGTACGCCTGTCTTTCTACCTGACTGTCTGTCTTTGGGATTTTTTGTCATTACAAACACACATTTATTCTTGATCACCCAGAAAGCATCTCACTATTACATGATATTCCTGATTGTTCGTCTTCCTGATTGTTCGTCTTCCTGATTGTTCGTCTTCCTGACCTTCTGATTTTCTCGCTGCACATAAATGCTGACGTTTTTTCAGTTTGGGGAGAACGTGCTGCAAACTCCTCACAGAAAGGCCGCAAATCGGCTTCTTCTTGGTGCGAGGCAACAGCACCGACCACTGCGCCACTGCGCCACCGTGCTGCGAGCCCTTGAGCTATTTTATCAAGAGACTCAACAATCAACAGATTTTCTCCTGAGCTGTCGTTATATTTTATGCTATTTATACTTGCAAATCATTTCTCATGCCACATTAGTCATTTGGACGTTCAGTTTATTCCATTTCAGGCTCCACTAGATGAGCTTGTTGTGTACAAACTTTCTTCAGGTCACAAAGAAGGATTGTTGAAGCCCTTTAATTTTTGATTGAACCCAAACTGCGATTTATTTATCAATGTATGCAGACAGTAGGAGACACCTAATCACTCTGATCAATCATCAAATGGTATCACGGTATCATTATATATTAAATTAGTGTTATTACTGTTGATCTACTGAGTTTTCTTTCATTTGATTTTCTTTCCACATATTTCTGCCTGTAATAAATTTACTTTAAAGCTTTTATCTGTCGTGTTTATTGGGACATCCGTCCAACTTTGTCCTCCCGAGACGAGATTTCATCTCTTATCTGTTTCATCAGTTCCCATTAATCGGTGTCAGGGTTGTTACATACATCGGATGCCACCCGGGGACGCCTCCCCGGGAGGGGGCTGGAGAGACTGTGTCCCTTGGTTGGCCTGGGAACGCCTCGGGACCCCCCCCCCCCCCCCGAGAGATGGAGGAGGTGGCTGGGGAGAGGGAAGTCAGGAAATCCCTGCTGAGACTGTTGCCCCTGGATGGACGGATAGATGGATGGAAAGATGGATGGATGGAGGGACAGACGGATGGATGGATGGATGAATGGAGGGACAGACGGATGGATGGACGGATGAATGGACGGACAGACGGATGGATGGAGGGACAGATGGATGGATGGATGGATGAATGGAGGGACAGACGGATGGATGGACGGATGAATGGACGGACAGACGGATGGATGGAAGGACAGATGGATGGATGGATGGATGGATGAATGGAGGGACAGACGGCTGGATGGATGGATGAATGGACGGACAGACGGATGGATGGACGGATGAATGGGTGGACAGACGGATGGATGGATGAATGGAGGGACAGACGGATGGATGGACAGACGGATGGATGGAGGAACAGACGGATGGATGGACGGATGAATGGGTGGACAGACGGATGGATGGATGAATGGAGGGACAGACGGATGGATGAATGGACGGACAGACGGATGGATGGAGGGACAGATGGATGGATGGATGGATGGATGAATGGAGGGACAGACGGATGGATGGACGGATGAATGGACGGACAGATGGATGAATGGAGGGACAGATGGATGGATGGATGGATGAATGGAGGGACAGACGGATGGATGGACAGATGAATGGACGGACAGACGGATGGATGGATGGATGAATGGAGGGACAGACGGCTGGATGGATGGATGAATGGACGGACAGACGGATGGATGAATGGAGGGACAGACGGATGGATGGACGGATGAATGGGTGGACAGACGGACAGACGGATGGATGAATGGAGGGACAGACGGATGGATGGACGGATGAATGGACGGACAGACAGATGGATGGAGGGACAGACGGATGGATGGATGGATGGAGGGACAGACGGATGGATAGACGCATTAATGGACGGAGAGACGGATGGATGGACAGATGAATGGAGGGACAGATGGATGATGGACGGATGAATGGAGGGACAGACGGATGGATGAATGGAGGGACAGACGGATGGATGGACAGATGAATGGAGGGACAGACGGATGGATGGACAGATGAATGGAGGGACAGACGGATGGATAGACGCATAAATGAATGGACACGGATGAATGGACGGACGGATGAATGGAGGGACACACGGATGGATGGAGGGACAGACGGATGGATGGACAGATGAATGGAGGGACAGATGGATGATGGACGGATGAATGGAGGGACAGACGGATGGATGGACGGACAGACGGATGGATAGACGCATAAATGGATGGAGAGACGGATGAATGGAGGGACAGACGGATGGACGGATGAATGGACAGACAGATGGACTGATGAATGGAGGGACAGACGGATGGATAGACGCATAAATGGACGGAGAGATGGATGAATGGACGGACGGATGAATGGAGGGACAGACAGACAGATGGACGGATGGACGGACAGACGGACGGATGTCCCTGCTCTGTTTCCCAGTCTGAGTAGGAGGAAAGCAGAGGAACAGGAAGATGGTTGGTTTGTCTCCTACGTCACTGTGTTTCTACGCTCTGATTGGACGGACACCGCTTCGTGCGTGTTGCATATTCATGACTTGCCTTCATGATCCTGAACAAACCCAAAATGCCTTGCCCGGTGAGAGGGTGAGGAAGATGGCGTCGAACGGCAGGGAGGGACGAGTGTTCGCGTTTTGAAGCAGCGGTTTCATGTTCGGTGAAAGTCGGTCCGAAGGGAGCCGGTAAAGACAAACCGGAGGCTGCAGATCACCGGAACGAAGGTACCTCACTAGCCTAGCATGTTGCTGTTAGTTAGCTAGCGTTAGCTGCTCGGCTAACCGGGCTACATGTCGGCAGGTTTGAACAGGAGATGCAGCTTTCAGTGAAACAGCTGTGATGTATGAATCGTGTATGAAGCAGTTATAACACCTGAGTTCACGCAGTCATAACCCCGGAGTTCACGCAGTCATAACCCCCGGAGTTCACGCATGCAACACCCGCAACAAAGCCGGTCGGCAGCGCTACGCTAACCTCATCAACACGGCTAACGGTGGCTAAGCGCGGTTAGCAGCGAACATTCATAAATCAGCGAGCCCAGGAATGTCTCTGAGCCCGGGCGACGGCTACACATCAAACCGCGTCGGCGAGAATCAAGCCCCCGGTTCAAGGACGGCCTTCCGGTCTCACTGAGTCCGCGTCGTCATGAATCCCGGAGGCCGATCCGGATCCGGTACCCCCGCGCTCTTTGGGGGCTGTTCCCGTTATCACAGGTTCCCGAGGTGGATGCAAACAAACGAGAGGTCCCTGGAGGTTTATTTGCGTTCCGATTTCTTCGTCCTCTCTCCTGAGTGTTTGTAGCTATGCCGTATGTGCTGATTATTTAGTCGAGCTTTACATGTTGGGACTCCATTGATTGTGAAGAAACACAATTAATTATCAGTGCCTGTCAGGGTCAGTTTTACCTTTATAAGATAGTCCTTTATTCGTCCTACGAGGGGAAATTCCAATCTGTAAGTTCTGAATTTAAAGATTGGCTTTGTGTTCAATGTTATTTCTTTGCATGTGACTTGAAGCTGAGATCTGACCTCACCTTGTATGACGGATAGAAATGACATGTTTACAGACAGCAACTGATCGGTCCTGCATAGGTTGCCTTCAAAATTGGCCCCGCTGTTACGGTTTCAGTTTGGGTTATTCTTAAAGTTGTGTTTCGGTTTTATAGTATACAGTAATACATTTGTAAATGACTCACAACCGGTGAGAAATGTGTAACGTAACAAACAACAAAATCTCTGATTTCAACAAAATCACATTCGCTGCTTCGGGTTATGCCTGAGAAATGCAAGTTGTTCAGCCAAGAATGGGTCAATAGAATATTGTTCATTTAACCCAGGCAATCGTTGCTCGTAGGGCAACCTGTTCAACCACCTGCACTGTCGCCCCAAGTTTTGTTCTTGGGCTCGATGTGCCGAAGCAGTTCTGAAGGCTTCATTGGCACGTTTGCTAGCAGAGGACTGAAGATACATTCCTGTTAAAAGAAGCTTTCTTTTCTTGGAGTTCGTCGGCTCCTCTTCTTTCTCCTCAGTTGGCCTTTTCCCCTTTGCAAAGAAGTTCTCCAAAGATGTTTGTTGTTGTTGTTCTTGCTAATTTTCGCTAGTTTACGGCTTTATTTTTGGGGGTAATGCATCACTTGAGCATGAAGATTCACAGACGATGTTACGTTGGAGAAAATCCGCTCGCTTATAATAATAATAAGTTTTCAGACTCTAATAATCAATACAATAGATATTTTACAAGTATATTATCTGTGCGCTAACAAATGTCTCACGTACATGTCGTACGTACGGGTGGCTGTAAATTACGTAAGTTGTGACTCGCATAGTACCATTTTCCCAAATTATGTGTTTTTTTTGTCAAGATTCTTTTCCCCCACACGTGAGAAATTGTCTGCGTACCAATTCTCTATCATACCAATGTCAGATTATTCTGAATTTAACATTACTTCTGAGCGATAATATGGGATATGCTAAATGGCCAAAGTAATCCACTTTTCCTCGTTTAGGGGTAAACGGTTCTGGACTGCACCCACTCCCTCTTCAAAGACAGGCTGCCGGGAGTCTTGTCCTTGTGTAGTCCGGTACCATCACCTTGGTCTTTGTTGTGTTGATCTGCAGCTGGTCCTGGTGACACCACCCCACAAAATCACCCATAAGTTTCCTGCACTCACCCTCCCGTCCCGCTCTGATGAACGTCTGAGTCCTACTGGAAGTCAGCTGTGTATCAGGTGAAGGGGGGTGTGACCGTTCTCCGTGGTTCACCTGGGCTGTGTTCCTTGGTTCTCCGGTTCAGTTCGGATGGTTCACTTTTGTTTGCAGCAATTGAAACGCGTGTCTGGCATTCCTTACCCTTGGTGTGCTTTGCCATCTGTGCCTTCTCCACAAATTTGATCATTTCCAAGAATTCCCTTGATAGGAGGGGTGTTAAGTCCTCCACTATTTGGTCAATCTTGGTAACCAGTACATCAATAGTTAAATGAACCTGTCTAAGCAGTTTTTAATTTGCTTTCTGCTCTAACATGAATATAAGTATCTGGACTCTCTACCAGTCATGAAGAAATAAAGACTCTTTGATGAGAGGTGAAACGTCTTCAACCAAAATTTAACAAGTCGAGTTGATTTGTTTTTGCTCTTCATGACTTCTGACATTAACCACCACGTCCACACAAAAGTTCATATAATCTGTCGCACACACCATCAATGTGCTCCTCTCCATGTGAGCAGGTTCTTTAAAGCGATCCCTGACTCTTTCGACCGTCTAAAAACACAAGAATTTACCTCTACTACGTAAATACATAGACTAAAATATATAATAATTTCTTCTAAGATATAAAATCCATTTTGTTTGGGGGGCCGCCAATGTTGTTTACGTCGCAAGGCATTCTGGGTGTGACGTGAAACGGCTGCAGCACCAGCTCGCTGCTATTGATTAGCATGGCAGTGATCTGTTGGCAGCGATCGGCTCCGCCGTTCAGCCTTTACAGTCTGAACCAGCAAAGACGTGAGGACGGCGAGGAAAAAGCCAGAGATGAAAATCAATGGGAGAACTCTAGATTTGGTCGTCTTCCCTGACCCGCTACAGCCGAGAAAGTGTTGGAAGATGAATATAGGCTATTGAAGAGGTACGAATGAATTTCATTCATTTATGTTGATTTTCCAACGCTTTCTCGGCTTCAGGGAAGAGGGAGAGACAGACAAGGACGGAGAGGGAGAGACAGACAAGGACAGGTAGGAGGAGAGTCAAAAACGAAGAGTGCTAGAGAGCAGGAGCAGACAAAATCACAACCTAACATACAGGCGTCTGAACAAGATACTGACTAAAGAGCTGCTATATAAAACTATAAATACTAACGCAAATGAAAGCTCCCCCATACTAATGTATGGTTTAACGTATTGGCTACACAGTTGTGTTCTGTTTCGTCCCAATCTGTACACGTTCGCTTCACATGTCGCATGTGGCAAGGTTCATACTTTGAGAATAAAACATAGCTGTGAGTTCTGCCGGTTATTGTTATTGTATTGTTATTGATTAGATTTCATCACATCTCTGTGTGTGTAAATATGTATCAATATGTCCATTTAGGAAGAACAAGTGACTATAAATCAATTTCACCTGCTTTGGTCCAAATGAATTTTCTGCTGTAGTCTTGGATAAACCAACTTAACAGCAGTCAGCCATAGTGTTATAACCAACTTCCTAATATTATGTAGTTCACGGCTCTGACCATTCACGGCGTGGACTCCAAAAACCCCCTGAATGTGTGCCGTCGTTTCTGATGCCATGACATTAGCGGCACAGGGGGGTCAAACTCATGTTCTCCAAGGGCCACATTAGCATTATGTTTGCCCTCCAAAGGCCAAATGTAAACCGTAACACAGTAAAAATGTAACTAAATGTAATGTAATCTAATGTAAAATAAATGTAACTACTCCTTAACATGCTGTTAAATAACTATTATTTTTATTTAACTCTTTATTCGCCATAGTAATTACAATAAAATATTCAGTTTTGATATCACTTTTTTAAAAGGTTGTAACTTAAAAATTGTTAGCGATAAAGCCAGACTGTAAATGAGAAAAATCATAAGTATGAACTAAAGTTTGTGATGTGAATAAATTAACATCTAATAATGTGGAAAAGTTCCATTCAAATGCAATCATCACGCAGGAACAAAGATAATCGATACAAAATCAAAGCAAAACCAAAAAGCCACCACCTTGTCTTGTCATGGACATGCAGAAACCAAAAAAAACAACCAAAGTGGGAAAGATAAAGAACATTCCCCGAGTCAATGCCGCGGAAAAGACGTCGCTTTCAGGATCAGCACTGGACAGCTCCATATGTAGCCGACTACCTATTGTGAAACCCCGGGTTTACTGCACCAGGAGACCTTTTCTAGTTAGACGTGTCGCATATTCTAAGCTACATGGCATTAAAGTCACCTCTTCTCGCCAGCAGAGGGAGACGTTTGACCTCAACCATACTTGACACTATGGAACTGTCCAGTGCTGATCCTGAGCGCCATATGTAGCCGACTACCTATAGAGCTGTCCAGTGCTGAAGTTCACCTTCAGGATCAGCACTGGACAGCTCCATATGTAGCGGCTACCTATGGAGCTGTCCAGTGCTGATCCTGATCCATATGTAGCCGGCTACCTATGGAGCTGTCCAGTGCTGATCCTGATCCATATGTAGCCGACTACCTATGGAGCTGTCCAGTGCTGATCCTGATCCATATGTAGCCGACTACCTATGGAGCTGTCCAGTGCTGATCCTGATCCATATGTAGCCGGCTACCTATGGAGCTGTCCAGTGCTGATCCTGATCCATATGTAGCCGACTACATATAGAGCTGTCCAGTGCTGATCCTGATCCATATGTAGCTGGGATCAACATGTCAGCACATGCTGGGAAAAACAAAAAAGTTCAAATAACTTTCAATCGTCACCTCCAGCAGATTATTGATTTCCTGACTGCAGCATGTTGCTATTGTTATTGCCATGTTGCTGAATTTTTCCATTTGATCAGTTTGATCTACTTAAGTTACAAACATTGCATATTCAATTGTATAGTTGTAAAAACATATGGATAGATTATTGCTGTTATTATAACATAAATCCTTTCAATTGATCAGGTTAAGAAAACCACACTACTCCATCGATCAATAATCAAACTTATTCAAGTCAATAATATTAAATAATAAATCAAGACAAATATCCAACACAAGTTATGGAATTAACTTTATTAAAAACTCTTGTCACAGTTGAGAGGGGCAGAACTGCAGAACAACCAACAAACGTGTTCTGTTAAGAACATGTGACAGATGCAGCATTTTACAAAAACAAATGTCTGCACACAGCTACCGGGGGGGCACAAAAAATGACTTGAAGCAATTTTGCAGTGTGGCAGGGTCCATCAACCTCCTGAAAAAGTTAACTGCCATTGGGAAATACTGATTTTATGAAGCTTGTACTTGGTCTTCGATGGGGTTTAGTTAAGTGCTACTTTTCACAGTAACATCCACATGAATGGCAGGATACCAGGTTTCCCATCAGATAGTCATGTCATTCTCCTCACATAAAACTCTGATTAGGGTCTGAAAGTGGCTAGTACAAATTCAGATTTTCCAGTAGCAAGGGCTTCTATGTTCACACATTTTCAACTCATTCTTGCTTTATAAAATTTCATGTGTTCTTTCTTTTAAGGTTCTTTCTTCATTCTGTTTTCCCAGTGTGGCCTTTCTATTTGCAACCAACTTGTGTCAGAGTAAGACAGCACCAATTTTCCTGGTCCATGGACTTGACTCCAGCATCAGGCTGTCTCCTCTTCTCCAAGTGGCGTTACACAGATTGCTACTAGCCCACATTCCTGCTCACCCTCATTTTCTCCTCTTTCATCTGATCAGTCTTCTCCCTTGCTGTCTGTGCCAAAGCATCAGTTTGTGCGAACCATGTAAAAGGTCAGACCCAAAGGACAGGGGTGGCCAGGATTTCCTCCACTTACAGATCTCCATTAACAGTTTGCTCCATACCTATCCCCAGCGCCAATACATCAGATTATTCTCTTCATAGGGCCCTGCAGCCAATTTTTGATTCTGAGGAGGGTAAAAAGAAGATGTACAGTCCCTTCCAACCAACTGATAAACTGAAGGAGGCGGAGGATGAAAAATATGACCCTTTTGACCCCACTGGTTCTCCAACATCTGATGTTGATGAAAGGAGTGTCAAAATGAGGGACGTGAAGAGCAATGTTGAACAAGGAGATAAGGAGAAAGAGAAAGATCCTCCAGATTCCACTGACACAATGACTGACCTGCCAAGTCCCTGTTTGGTCACCCAGCTCCCTCTAAGGAGAAGAGTGGACTGTAGCAAGAGAAACCGTGGAGAACGGAGGTCTAGCAGTGCTGAGTCTGATAATTCTGAGATAGAGGAAGGGGAGATTGTTGGTGTCGCTCACCGAGATGGGGGCAATAAAATATCTGGAGATATCGCCCCCCATATTTCTCCCAGCATCTCCTTCTTTAGTACAAAGCCAAAGCGTATCCTGCGGGTATTGGATGGGGATGGTTTTGTGTCTGTGCATACAGAGAGTAACTGGGATGTGGACAAAGAGCTTGAAGATGAGCCCGTGGTAGGAGTGGAAGATTTGAGAAGGAAGTTGGTCAATAGGCGGAAGGAAAAATATCTCTCCTTTCCTGCATCTTTGCCTCTCTCTCCTGAACCACAGAATCTCCCGTCCCCTCTTCCAGCTTCTGCACCTTCCTCCCCTCGCACTCCACCTGTACTTCAAGGCAGTAAGAACCATAAGTCCTCCAAATGTTCTAAGGACCTTGAACACCAAAAAATTAAGGATAAAAAAGCTGGGGAGAAGGAGGAGAAAAGGAAAAAGAGAAAGAAGGACAAAGACGGAAGTCAGGAGAAAAGAAAAGAAAAGGACAGAGGCTATAAGGATGTTAAAGAACGGAGAAGTAGAAGCAGTAGTAAGAAGATGAAAAAGAAACATCACAATAGCCCAGAGGCCACACGCTCAGGCAACTCTTCAGAAAAAGGGGGCAATACTCGAAACGTTTCAAGCCTATCTGAAGATAGACAAAGGGAGAGGGGTAGAGAAAGAGACAGAGTAAGAGATGGAGATAGAGATCGAAATAGAAAGAGACCACAAGAAAGAGACATGGATAAAGAGCAAAATTGGAACAGTAGTGATAGAAAATATGAAAGTAGAAATTCTAGCATTCAAAAGAAAGAAAGTGAAAAGAACAAAAGAAAACATTCAAGCAGCAGAGAGCGTGGCAGTTCGAAGAGGTCCAAAAGAAGCAAAGAAACGAGGGAAGGTGACAGAGACAGGCAGCGTGAGAAGGATCGACGAAGGGATGGCCGTCCTGTTGTGCCACCATCAATCCAGGACCTTAATGGGTCTGACCTCTTTGCAATCAAGCGAACCATAACAGTCACCACAACGACTACCACCACCACCGTACCTGGATCCCCAAGACTCACACCCAGCTCTCCCCGTCACCCCGCACAGGATATAGTCAAGCCCCACAAAAGAAAGAAAAAGAAATGGCACTTGGGTGGAGATTTGGAGGATCAAAGAAGTTGTCACAGCCAGTCAGTCTCACCACCACGGTATCACAGTTATGAGTCAGACCGTTATTCAGACAAATTGGAGACTGATGTGTTGTCTTTGGATGGTGAAGCTTTGGATTCAGACTACCCCTCATTGGAGGATACCCCTCCTGCTGCACTACCTCCAGCACCACCTGACCCTGGCCCCAAAACTAAAACTAACCATCTCAAGGGTGGACGACACCACCCAAAAAAGAAATCACGTGTGGTGAAGAAAACTGGCCAATCTGAATCCCCTACCTCTTCTTCTTCCAATAGGACCAAAAGTAAATGCCTCTCATCTCTGACAATTACTTCAGGGTCTGCGGATATTTCAACTGGCCGACCCTTGACAAAACGAGCCAGGAAGATGGGAAAGGACAAAGACCAGTACAAAGCCAGCAGAAAAGATCTGGTTCACTCGGGCAAATCCAAGAAGGACAATGGTGGCAGTCAGAAAGGCAAGCTACAGTCCCAAGTGTCTGTTCTTGTGCGAGAGGGTGTGAGCAGCACTACGGGGGCTTCAGTTGTTTCTGGGAAGCTGGGCATGGACCTTTTAGGCTCAGGTGGTACAAGTGGCAGCGCTGGTGGCTCTGTTGTGGGTGGCTCAATTGCAGTAGTCTTTTGCAGAGACAATGAGAGCAGGTCTCCGTTCCTTAAACCTTGCTCGGAGCCATTATCACTTGGCAGCCGTTGTAAAGATTTGACTAGTATGGGAAAGAGAAGCAGCTTAGCTGCACCTCCTTCCTCCTTGACCAGTTCTGCAGTATTGAAATCAAAGAAAACAAAAACAAGTTCCATCACTTCTACATCCTCCTCTGCCTCCTCCCCTTCCTCATCCTTGGCAACTAAGCGCCGCCGTCGCCCTGCCAAGAAGCCAAGAGAAAAAGGTGAAGCTGTTGGGTTGATCGTTGGAGATGGCAGCCAAACAAAACCCATGCCTGAAAGCTGGGGTGTAGCCCCTTTAGATATTCAATCAGTTGTTGGAAATGGTAGCACGTCCGTCAGTCCACATACTAGCCAAGCTGGCCCTACACCCAGTTCTTCTTCCTCGTCATCCTCCTCCTCCTCCACTTCCACAAGTGTTGTCCCACCCTCGTCCTCGCCACCCCACACACCTCCAACCTCGATGTCAACTTTGCGGGACACCAGAGAGTCTTCACCAGACTCTCAGACTGTGGACAGCAGTTGCAAGACTCCAGACCCTCCTTTCCAAGTTGAGGACTGTCCAACACAGACCAGCCCTACACTCCCAGCAACCAGTCCTTCCAACCTGTCCACTTCCCAGGGAGCCGTCTTTAACGTGTCTGCCAATGCTGGAAAGCCCCTTTCTCCAGATGATGCCCCCAAATCATTGGCCTCACCCCCTTGCTCATCCTCATCCTCCACAGTTTGTGGTCTCACTTCCCTCTCTCTGCCACCATCTTCATCAGACCCCTCCTCCACCTCCTCTGTATCCTCCTCGTCTGTTGTAAAGCCCCCTCCTCCCCCCCCACCAGCCTCAAATGCCCTACCCTGGAGTTTGCAGACTGGCGTGGACTGCACAACTGGAGGAGTCCTGGCATGTGAGTTTCCACTATTGTAGACAAAAGAGCCCTGTATTTACACATGATTGAAATCTCGAAGAGCTCTACTCTGAAGTGAAATACCTGTTACTTTATAGGTTTCTAAATTACATTTTCCCAAAGTTAAAAGAATATAGTCATGCCTGCTGTCGAACCGTTTAACTCAGAAGGTATATCTTTGATTGTTTTGCATGCATGTGATGCACCATATGTTTGATATGGTGCTACTTGATTCTAGATGTACTATTCCTGAAGTAATATTAATAAGAGGTTTGTTCCATCAGTGACTGCTCTGCTCTTCAAAATGGAGGAGGCCAATATTGCCAACAGAGCAAAAGCACAAGAGTTCATTCAAGCAACCAGCCAGGTGAGCGAGGGATGAAGTCTGATTGTCTCTCTAACTATAGCTTTCCTCAATCGTCATTGGAACGTTATCTAGATCAAAAGAATTGTCCATTCAGCAATTAGGAGGAATTATTTTCTCAATTTTCCAAAAAGTTACAAAATAACGGCCCTTATTGTTATAAAACATAATGGGAGCAGTGGATGTTTAGTAAAAGTACCAAGCATGTACACATTATTCTGCATGTAATGTGTTGGTCATGTTTTCTAAATAGGCTATGTATTTGACAGTCAACAACAGTTATTGCATGATCAGGATTTTATTAAACAAAATTACCGATGATGATGGTCGTGGCCATTTTTGGGACAATATCTAAAAATGCAGTGTTCCAAATTATTATGCAAAACTGAGTTTCAAAACACTCGGTAGTCCCTGAAGGATTTGGAACAGAAATCAGTTTTTTGTTAATTAAAGGGTCATTCTTTTCAAATCAAAGCTATTTTAATTGAAAACATCTTTATAGATTGAGTTTATACAAAAACACAGGAGTCTTTCTTGGACATCGAACTTGTGAGAGTCCATGCACAGTTTGTGCCTGCATTTCTTTGGAGGATGCTAGAATTACCTCCTAGCGCTGTTTTTTTGAGGTAAACTGCTGCTCAACGACATTCCCGTTAAAGATGCTCCGCAGGTCTGCAGTACTCCCCTCCCATGATTCCAGCCCAAAACATTCCTCAACCATCTCAACAACTTTGCTGATGTTGCAGCCTTGATTTAAAAATTAGTCTTTCTGAGCCCACTACAATCGTTTCTCCTTGTGGGCATTCTTTGAGGGTGCTGGCAGTACAACTTTATGCACATCGATAAACCTCTTGAGCATTCTGCATCAAGAGACTTTTAGGACTCCGGAGGCTCAAATATCTGTCAGTGATCTAAACAGACAAAGGAAGCAGCACCATTGAAAACCACCTTTGAAAAAGTCAAATTCAAATCATATTGGCATAATAATTTTGAGCACAGTGTAACGAGGATTGCTTGGGATTCGTATTCACACGCTACTGATGTCAAATGATGATTTAAAATACATTTATATGTTACGAATAGTGATGGACCGATTTGGGTTTTTATGGCCGATTGTTAGTATTCGAGGAGGCCAATAACCAATATTTGGAGCCGATATTCATTTGCTATAAAAGTGAAAATATTGTCAAAATTTAGAATAATATGAACTCCAACACTTAACTTTGTTTAAAGGCCTTTAAGCACGTGTTTATTAAACACCTTTTTTGTTTTAATCTTAGACAATAATAATAATATTGGGCTCACATAAGGCTTTTCCGCTGAGCTAGCACGCTAACACTAGCAGTAACATTAACTCATTCAGTACCAGCTGTTGGCGCTCATTTTGCCCAATATTTCTAGACCCACAGAATATTATGTACTTTGATTATGCAGACACGGAACCTGCCGATGAAACATTAAATGTCCCAGATTATGAAAAACACACTTTTCCCATGTTTCAACACTATTATGGTGATTTTGGGTCATTATCAACCCAAAAACGGCAAAATAAACCATCCAGTCAATCCTGCGTAGTTTGAGTAATACAGAAGTACGGAAACGCTTCTGGAAGAACTTTATCTTACTGTGATGTCACAGTACGAAAACGTGAATTTAGCATCGTTTTCAGAGGCTTTTCTGGAAGCTGTTTGAGACAGAAATGAGGGACGCTGTCCTGCAGCATCTGTTTGAGACAGAAAAGAGGGACGCTGTCCTGCAGCATCTGTTTCAGACAGAAATAAGGGACGCTGTCCTGCAGCATCTGTTTGAGACAGAAATGAGGGACGCTGTCCTGCAGCATCTGTGTGAGACAGAAATGAGGGACGCTGTCCTGCAGCATCTGTTTGAGACAGAAATGAGGGACGCTGTCCTGCAGCATCTGTTTGAGACAGAAAAGAGGGACGCTGTCCTGCAGCGTCTGTTTGAGACAGGAATGAGGGACGCTGTCCTGCAGCATCTGTTTGAGACAGAAAAGAGGGACGCTGTCCTGCAGAACATTTCTGATCGCTGACTTTAACTCTAATATTTATTGCTTTGGTGACATCACACATCTCAACGGTTGTTTACTTCTAGATAGCAATAAAAGCAGCACTGAGAAAGACCTTTCGATGTTGTAACAACACATTCACGTACAAACAATACATCAACTGCACAACGGCTGCTCCTCTGTGGTCCAGACGGAACCACTCGTCTGAAGAACCCGGGTCGGGTTCACTATATCCATCCAAAACCGACCCTGAATCCCAAGCCAGGATTTAGACTGACTCGCCGCTCCGGCCAGGGTTGATCATCGGGTGCCGGTCTCTGTCCTCGATGACATATCCTTGTTTTTTCTGTAATCCAAAGTTTGTCCATATCACTGGTTCAACTTTCTTTAAAAGCGGAACTAGAACCTTTCCAGCTTCTGTTAATGATCATTCTGCAACATGCGGTGTTCTAAAACACCCGATAAACCAAGTGAAATGTGTTTTATTGTGTTTGTAATTTGAGGCGGAGTTCTTTCTCTTAATGAAGAGTGACTAAGCTGTTTCATGATAGTTTGTGTGGATGGATGGTGAACAGTAGCATGTATTACAGTACAAGTACAGTCAAACAGTAGCATGTGTTACAGTACAAGTACAGTCAAACAGTAGCAGGTATTACAGTACAAGTACAGTCTAACAGTAGCATGTATAACAGTACAAGTACAGTCACACTAGCATGTATTACAGTATAAGTACAGTCAAACAGTAGCATGTATTACAGTACAAGTACAGTCAAACATCCTGTCTAAGAGGAGCATTTCTAAAAAGCCCTTGCGGTCTTGTTTCCGTTGAAAGTCCTTTGTACATAAATCATCGACAATTAATAATACAAATAAAACGAATATTAAATTACTCAATTGATGCAAAATAACAATAAATTAAAAATAAATTACACCACAGCGTAAGATCAGAATCTGCCTCCTTCAGTCAACAGGAAGTACTCCTGATTTATTTTCTGAATATTGACTAATTATTCTCTGGTAGAATTCATTCCCAGCACAAAGAGAAACTGACGTTCATCTGTCTAATCTCTTATGCAGATCCTCTCACAGGCCAATCAGAGCCAGCCCCAGCAGCATGCTCCGCCCACCTCCTCCTCGCAGATTCCTGCCCTGACTTCACTCCCCCCACCTGCTGGTCTGAGCCCGGCCCAGTTCATCCTCCACGGCTCCCTCCCATTGGTTGGCTGCACCACAACTCCACCCTCTCTGCTGCACTCCTCCATAGGGAGCAGTTGTGCTCAGACTCCACCCCCCATCATGCCGGTGGTGATAACTGGGAGCTGTGGTGAAACTGGATGGGACAGTGAGACCAGAGACCCAGATAAGGTCATTGATGAAAGGTTTTTTTTTGTATTTGCATAGAGCATCTTCTGCCAGACGTGCTTGTGTTAATGTCATTAACGCGTGTTCCCTGGAACGCGCAGTACCTAAAGAAGCTGCACACCCAGGAGCGAGCCGTGGAGGAGGTGAAGCTGGCCATCAAGCCTTACTACCAGCGCAAAGACATCAACAAGGACGAATACAAAGACATCCTACGGAAAGCCGTGCACAAGGTCAGCCTCAGCGCACGCTTCCGTTTCAAAAGGAGCCATGCGCGGTTCAAACACACGAGTTTCCATTAGACTAGAGGATGCCACGACGAGCAACACAACCCCAGTCAGACGTAGAACACACCATGAAATCTGCACAAATTAAACATCACAACTATTCTGATTTGTTTGTTCGTAAAGGGAACGAGTACGATAAAAAACATGAATGTCTCCATTCGATGCCAGAGTTAGCTTCAAGCTAATTTACATGCAGGTCAGAACGGCACCGCGACAGTCACGCTTGTTAACATCGGCAGGGAGAACGTTCCACTGGAGAGGCTCGAGCAGAGAACGCTGACTGATCTCAGACTGCTCAGGGCGACGCAAAGGGGGAGGAGCCAAGCCATTTAAAACCTTAAAGACAAGACATCATTTGGTGTCTAGATTTCTTATCTAGAGTCTTCCAGTGGTCTGACGGTTGTTCCTGCAGCATGGGATGCAACACGACATGGGAATAGTCCCAGCGGTCGGGAATGTTGCCGCTGGATCCGGTCCTTAGAATTCTGAAGTCTGAGTTCCACTCAGGGCTGAGGGACACGCTGTTCAGTGGACGACGTCTTCCTACGTCTTCCTCCGTGTGCGTCGGAACCAGATGACTAGCCGTCGCTAACGCAGCAGCATCTGTGCTCGAACACGTCTTGAGTCCACGTTTAATTCCTCTGTCTGGTTGTCAGATCTGCCACAGCCGTACTGGGGAAATCAACCCAGTCAGGGTCAGCAACCTGGTGAAGCTGTACGTCCAGCGGTACAAGTACTTCAGGAAACACGGACGCAGCATGGACGAGGAAGAGCGGGACGACCGGGAGCAGGGAGCGCTGCACTCATCAGCTTGATCGGACACTAATATACAGACAGTGGTATGCAGAGGTTTGGACATGCGAGAAATCCGTAGAGTAGCATTACAGTTTCACCATAAAGTTCATGTACGAAATAGGATGAGTTTGGGCACCTTTTAATCGCATTGATTAAGACCCGTAGGGATTTATAGACGACAGGTTTCAGCACCACACTGCTCTGATTGGCTCGTTAGACCTTCAGGTACAAACACGGGTAGAACCGACCATGAAAAACACGACTTAACACAAGTAGAACCAACCATGAAAAACACGACTTAACACAGGTAGAACCGACCATGAAAACCACGACTTAACACAGGTAGAACCGACCATGAAAACCACGACTTAACACAGGTAGAACCGACCATGAAAACCACGACTTACAGGTAGAACCGACTATGAAAAACACGACTTAACACAGGTAGAACCGACCATGAAAACCACGACTTAACACCGGTAGAACCGACCATGAAAAACACGACTTAACACAGGTAGAACCGACCATGAAAAATACGACCTAACACAGGTAGAACCGACCATGAAAACCACGACTTAACACCGGTAGAACGGACCATGAAAAATACGACTTAACACCGGTAGAACCGACCATGAAAAACACGACTTAACACAGGTAGAACCGACCATGAAAAATACGACCTAACACAGGTAGAACCGACCATGAAAAACACAACTTAACGCAGGTAGAACCGACCATGAAAAACACAACTTAACGCAGGTAGAACCGACCATGAAAAATATTAAACACAGGTAGAACCGACCATGAAAAACACGACTTAACACCAGTAGAACCGACCATGAAAAACACGACTTAACGCAGGTAGAACCGACCATGAAAAACACGACTTAACGCAGGTAGAACCGACCATGAAAACCACGACTTAACGCAGGTAGAACCGACCATGAAAACCACGACTTAACACCGGTAGAACCGACCATGAAAAACACGACTTAACACAGGTAGAACCGACCATGAAAATTACGACCTAACACAGGTAGAACCGACCATGAAAAACACGACTTAACACAGGTAGAACCGACCATGAAAAATACGACTTAACACCAGTAGAACCGACCATGAAAAACATGACTTAATACAGGTAGAACCGACCATGAAAAATACGACTTAACACCAGTAGAACCGACCATGAAAAACACGACTTAACACAGGTAGAACCGACCATGAAAAATACTAAACACAGGTAGAACGGACCATGAAAACCACGACTTAACACAGGTAGAACCGACCATGAAAAATACGACTTAACACCAGTAGAACCGACCATGAAAAACATGACTTAATACAGGTAGAACCGACCATGAAAAATACGACTTAACACCAGTAGAACCGACCATGAAAAACATGACTTAATACAGGTAGAACCGACCATGAAAAATACGACTTAACACCAGTAGAACCGACCATGAAAAACACGACTTAACACAGGTAGAACCGACCATGAAAAATACTAAACACAGGTAGAACGGACCATGAAAACCACGACTTAACACAGGTAGAACCGACCATGAAAACCACGACTTAACACAGGTAGAACCGACCATGAAAACCACGACTTAACACAGGTAATCGCTGGCTGTCTGAGGTTCTTTTTTCAGAGAGTGGCAGCATGGGGGGGGGGGGGTTCTAGACATCTGTCCACTGAGCTAAAGACTCGGGAGAAGGATGCCAGAAACGATCTGGAAGGTTTGCACCGCCTGTCTCCACAGTCAGAGATGAAAGGCCACAGAAACGGGTGTGGTCGGCTAAAGAAAATATCAGCAAGGATGTGAGAATGGTAACAGACGAGCCGCAGACCACCTCCAAAGAACTACACGAACATCTGACCTCGCTCTACAGTCCGGCTTTGCACCAGGAGAAGCTCGTAGGAAGGGCGATGAGCAGAAAGCCTCCGAGTGTTCGTCACGAGAGGAGTCGCGTGAGGTATGAGAAGGAACATCTGGACCAGCCAGAAGCATCTCAGAAGACGACCCTGTGGTCAGATGAGACGAAGACAAGGATTTGGTCACAGCGAGAGGAGGTATGCATGGGGGGGGGGGCACTCTGAGTCCCATGAGAAGAACGTATTGGTGGGTCTTTGATGTTATGGGGCTCCCAGAACAGGTCCCGGGAACCTTGTTAAAGCCGAGGGCCGCATGAATTCATCTCGGAACGTTCAGGAAGCAGCGAAACCTGCTGAACTGGAGGGGCGTGTCTGTGGCTGCAGGGGGCGTCGACGTGCTGCTGCTGCCGCTAAAGGAGGCTCTACCTAATATTAATGTCGTTATTTATTTGGGGTGCCCGAATCCACGCACATGGCTGTTTTCGTTTAAATGCACAACAAAATGTTTCTGTTGGACCGATTACAATTATTTCACTACTTAATTGTTTGTTTCCATAAAGTATAACGTACATTAAAATGCAGCTGCTGCTTCAAACGCTGAGCAAACGACACGCTGGTGCATCGATTATCCTACGTGGTGCCCAAACGTTTGCATTCCACTGTAAATGTTCCCCCAACATCTGGGCCAGTCGGCTCGGTTGTCGTTGTTTATTGTTGTAACAGCTTTTATACCCCCCCCCCCCCCCGTATCTCTCTGTAAATATGTCTCGCATAGATAAGTCTCATGTACACGATGTTTAGCGTGGGGGCCATCGTGCACGCCTGTGTGATCAAATGCAGCCCAGAACACCCTGCAATAAACAAAAGCCCGTCAAAACCGGTGCGACTTCGTTTCTGTCGCCGATCACAACGTTTCATTTATTCAACGTTTATTTTACCAGATAAACAATTAAGATTAAAAATCTCTTCTACAATTGCGACCTGGCCGAGAAGGCAGCAGAGTTGCACGTTAAATTGTTCGTGTATGAATAATAAAACAAACGATACAAGTACAACAAAACAAGAACGCATATCCTAAAACGAAAGCGTGACGAAAGTCTACAATGTAACAAGAGCAGCTAGACGTGAGGAGTTCTGAGATACTGTGCCTAAAATGAGTTAAAGAAATGATGGAGACTGACTTGAGTTGAGTCTGCAGCTCATTCCAAGACCAAGGACCAAGACAGGAGAGACTCAGTTCGGCCAGGTGGCACCTTGAGAACAAGCTGGGTCTGAGGTTGTAGGAACTATGAACAGGCACAGACCTGGAGCAGATGTGAGGGTAGCGCACCTAGAATGGCCTTCTACGCTAAAATATAGCGAGGCTGCGTCCTGCGCACGGTGAGAGGACCATCCGACCAGATTATACAACGATGAGTCCTAAAGCCCGAACCGGAGGTGCATCTCAGTGCAGCATGGTAGAGGGTCGAGTGTGTCCAAGGTGGTGGGACAAGCAAGTGGATGAACGGTATCGCCATAGTCGATCTGGGACAGGAAGAGGCCGGTTACCAGACGTTTTAATTTAATTCAATTCAATTCAGTTTTATTTCTATAGCGCCAGATCACAACAGGAAGTCATCTCAAGACACTTTACAGGATTAGCAGGGAAAGACGGGACCCAACTTGACCCACAAGAGCAAGCACTTCCCTTTAACAGGTAGAAACCTTGGACAGAACCTAGGCTCATGGTGGACGGCCATCTGTCTGACCGGCTGGGTTGAGAGAGAGAGAGAGAGAGAATGGCAGGTTGGAGGAGAGTCAAAAACAAGGAGATGGATAGGGAAGTGATAGAGAGACAGAGCAGGAGCAGACAAAAACAAGATGCTAATGCTAGCGATATAAAGCTATAAATGCTAATGCTAGCGACGTGGACATCAGCGCTGAGGGACACAGGTCCAGGTTCTGCAGCACCACGGACAGAAGGACCTGAAAGAGAGAGAGGGACAAACAGAGGGAGAGAGAGAACAAGACTACGGGGAATAGAGACATATTGCACACATATATTTATAACATGAATAATCAGATAAAGGGGGAGGAGCTCAGTGTGTCATGATGTTAAGCCACCAGTGCTGCCTAATAACAGCATATTGATTATACTGATTACTGCATCGATTAGTTATAAGCTTTGTTAAAAAGGAAAGTCTTTAATCTACTCTTGAACATAGAGATGGTGTCTGTCTCACGAACCAAAACGGGGAGCTGATTCCACAATAAAGGAGCTTGATAACTGGAATCTCCGCCCCCCTGTCTGCTCTTAGAGATTTTTGGAACCACGAGCAGGCCAGCATTTTGGGACCGCAGGGTTCTAGTGGGGCAATACGGGATAATCATCTCTGTAAGGTAAGGAGGGGCCTGGCCAGTGAGGGCTTTAAAAGTGAGTAGAAGGATTTTATATTCAATCCGTTCTCTAACGGGAAGCCAATGCAGAGACGCCAGAACAGGGGAAATGTGTTCTCTCAGTCTGGTTCCTGTTAGAACACGAGCTGCTGCATTCTGGATCAGAACACGAGCTGCTGCATTCTGGATTAGCTGGAGATGTTTAATAGACCTTTTTGGGCGGCTGGACAGTAAGGAGTTGCAGTAGTCCAGTCTGGAAGTCACAAAAGCATGGAGAACCTTTTCTGCATCTTTTCTGTTTAATAAGTTTACGTGAAGAAACATTGGCCTTAGAGTGCCGACCCCTGATCTACAGCAAGATAATGACCCAAAGCTGATCAGTCCCAGCGATGCCAGAACCCCCCCCCCCCCCCCCCCCCGGCTTCAGAGGAGTGCAAACAAAGAAACCTGCAAGTCGACACATTTGTGAAGAATATTTGATTTCCATTGCAGAGAGAACGTCACGAGTACATTCAGCTGTTCTAGCTGCCAAAGGGGGCTACTTTACGACTGCTGACCGTCCGGGGGGGGGGGGGCACAGCAAATCAATGCAAACCAAGGTGGCGAATGTTATTCTATTATTTATCATTTCTATGCTTTTATTTTGGAGCAGCCTGAAACATTCAACTGAATCGTTTTCAATACAATTCTGGGAAAGTTGGGGTGTTCAAAACCGTTTGCCCAGTAGTGTATATGCAGTATATATATATATATATATGTACACATAATAACAACAACAATTACAAGGTGATGAGGAGGATGAAGAGCTGGAGATACACTTTGACAATCTCTTTATTGACAATGACAATCAGCAGGACTGTTCAGAGTCTGGGTTTTTCCATTTTTACCTCGATTCAGCTGCCACAACAGTTTCAAGTAGACAAACTGGTTTTCCAACAACCGGAATTTAGAGGTGGAAGACACATTTTTATGTATTATCTAGGTATGTACCTAGGTAGATTTCATAATAATAGTTTAGAATTTTAAAAATTCCCTGGCTCAGCGTCGTTTGGGTGAATCCCTTAATTTGCCTTCGTGTTTCTTTCCGTTTCTTCTTTCAGGTTCAGGTTCAGAACAAACCGGTGGGACATAGTTTACCCTGCTAACGAGTAAATAAACACCTTAAGGACTACATGAACTGATGCGCTTCTTGCTCCTCCAGTTTACGGCGCAAACACGTGACCCCCCCCCCCCCAGCTGCACCCACTGAGTAGTGTCCAGACTTGGACTGTCAGTAGTTCACTCATAAATACTCCATATAAAAACATGCGATGTTTTCGAGTCCGGGTTATGGACCCCCCCCCCCCAGCAAAGCGGTAGCTTCTGGAATAGCAGGCTGTCCTCCGTCGTTTGAGCGTCTCACTCATCCTCTGCTGGATCGGCGGCCTCCGAGGGGGCCCCCCTGCGGTCGAGCACAGCGGACAAGCAATGCTTTAAAGTGAGCTAATGGAAAATCAACATGTGCATACATCGGCTGTGTGTCTGAACAAAGAGTGTGTGTGGTGACGTGCACGTGCACGTCCCAGGCTCAGCAGCTGATCTGGAACATGTGGGGGGGGGGGGGGGGGGGGGGGGGCATGTGTTCAGTCCTGCTTCTTCCTGTTAGAGGGCATTTATCTCTAGATATTTTTCAAACTTGTTTTTTATGTGGCTGGTTATTTGTTTCTTTGTCATCATCATCATCATCATCATCATCATCAGGGAACCTCCTCAGCTTCACGACACAATCTGACTTCTGTTAGCAGCAGTTTTAGTCATGGTGGGGCTATTGTTCATATTTTTGTGGCGGTTCTCTGTGTTGAATAAAGTCAACCGGACTTGACGATGTTTAGTCTAATCTCAGAACTGGAGAAGCCCCTCCAGGAGGGGAAACGTCTCCATCGTCCCTCTCCTCAGCTATACCTACTTACCCCGAGTAGGGAGGTGGGGGGGCATCATGCTGCCCACTGTGGTGCAGAGCCTCGTTGTAACTCGGGAGCGTTGGAGGGATGATCCCGGCCAGCGGCACGGACTCCGCGCCCGGACGGCCGTCGGCTTCCATCCGGACTGGAGCTCTGGGTCAGCGCAACAGAGAGCGACAGAATTCAGCCAAACGAGTTCGGGAAGTTCATCAGGCGAAGCCAAAATCACATCTTTGATCAATCAAAGTTAATTTCAAAAGAAAAGATGAGGACAGAGAAAATAATGGTCGTACGACGCCGCCGTCGACGTTCCTAACGTTCTGTTTTTAGTTTTAATCCGATATTTGCTTCAGTGATGAAGGATTGGCTGCTCCCGAAACATGATGATTCATGAATAGGTAAAGATAACAGGTGCCATTTCTCACCTCTCTATCGATAGTTACGTTTTTAAAACCTTTTTTGTGGCCGTTATCGCTGAAGCAATACGCGAGGCTCGTGTGGGAACGCCACACTAGAGGGGCGAGCTTTCTACCTCCCACTAGTGATAACGCCACACTAGAGGGACGAGCTTTCTACCTCCTACTAGTGATAACGCCACTAGAGGGACGAGCTTTCTACCTCCTAGTGATAACGCCACTAGAGGGGCGAGCTTTCTACCTCCCACTAGTGATAACGCCACTAGAGGGGCGAGCTTTCTACCTCCCACTGGTGATAACGCCACTAGAGGGGTGAGCTTTCTACCTCCTAGTGATAACGCCACTAGAGGGACGAGCTTTCTACCTCCCACTGGTGATAACGCCACTAGAGGGGCGAGCTTTCTACCTCCCACTGGTGATAACGCCACTAGAGGGACGAGCTTTCTACCTCCCACTAGTGATAACGCCACTAGAGGGGCGAGCTTTCTACCTCCCACTAGTGATAACGCCACTAGAGGGGCGAGCTTTCTACCTCCCACTAGTGATAACGCCACTAGAGGGGCGAGCTTTCTACCTCCCACTAGTGATAACGCCACTAGAGGGGCGAGCTTTCTACCTCCCACTGGTGATAACGCCACTAGAGGGACGAGCTTTCTACCTCCCACTGGTGATAACGCCACTAGAGGGGCGAGCTTTCTACCTCCCACTGGTGATAACGCCACTAGAGGGACGAGCTTTCTACCTCCCACTAGTGATAATGCCACTAGAGGGGCGAGCTTTCTACCTCCGCCTGGTGATAACGCCACTAGAGGGGCGAGCTTTCTACCTCCTAGTGATAACGCCACTAGAGGGACGAGCGTTCTACCTCCTACTAGTGATAACGCCACTAGAGGGACGAGCTTTCTACCTCCCACTGGTGATAACGCCACTAGAGGGACGAGCTTTCTACCTCCCACTGGTGATAACGCCACTAGAGGGCCGAGCTTTCTCGTTCAGTATCAGCGCTCTGTCCGGCCTCTGAAGCGGGACGTTTCAGGAACACTCACTGGGCCGGCCTCTGCCTGCTCTTCATCTGGGCCTTGTAGCAGTAGATTCCCAGCACGATGGCGATAACAGCGACCACCAGGAGAGCGAGGATCCCTGCCACCAGCCCGGACACGTCCACGCCGGGGGGGTGGCCTGCAAGGACAGGCATCACAGTGAGTTTCAGTGATGTCTGACATCATCAGTGATGTCATGCAGCGCTGAATACGAGCTTCTGATTCATTCATCTTGAAGATGAGACGATCTCAACAGTTTATGGAACAATATTTAATGTTAGAATCGTCATAGCAACTATTACAATAGATACTGTCTATTATACTGAAGTTGATGAAGGAATGATACAAAGTATTTACTGAAGTATTTACTGGAGTACATCGTAGCACAATGTGTCATTTTATTTTTACTACTGAGGCCTGGAGCTGTTGTTACTTTCAGTTGCACCAACTACAACTGTACTGTCTTCTTGTCCCCTGAGGGGTCGCCACAGCAACCCAGCGTACTCCACTTCACCCTGTCCTTCGCATCGTCCTCCCCAACACCAGCCACTCTCATGTCCTCCCTCACTACGTCCATGTCTCTTCTCCTGGGTCGTCCTCTAGTCCTGTCCTTTGCGTCGTCGTCCCCAACACCAGCCACTCTCATGTCCTCCCTCACTACGTCCATGTCTCTTCTCCTGGGTCGTCCTCTAGTCCTGTTCCCTGGCAGCCCCATCCTCAGCATCCTTCTACCGATATAGTCCCTGTCTCTCCTCTGGACATGTCCAAACCATCAAAGTCTGGTCTCTCTGACCTTGTCTCCACAACGTCTAACCTTCACTGTCCCTTCATTGCACCAAAGCAGATGAAATTGACTCACAATCACTTTATCCTAAAGTTTGGTTTTATATGGGCCGTGTTTATAAAGCAGTGGGTTAAATGGTCTCAAAGATAAATATATATATATATATATTTGAAAGCATTACCTTGACTGTTGATATAGCTGGTCCAAAATATGTCCTACAAATGGACACAAAAGAAGATTGAATGATTTATGACAATAGAAGAAAAGAAAAGGATTGCAGCCGCCTCATCTGTTTAAAAAAGAACGAAATGATTAACCGATGAGATGCTGCAACATATAACTGGGATATGATAATGCCAGTCTGCAAGTTTATTACCTCAATTAAAAAACACATGCGCGTACCTGTCGTGTGTTATTAGATGGAGACGGTAGAAGCCTTTATTTAAAAACAGAATCCTGCTCTATATCTTGTGCCAAAGTTTAACTTTTAAATGGAGAGATTTGGGCATTTTAATGGGGGGGGGGGGGGGGACTAAATGAATCGGGAAAGACAAGCTGGTCGTGCTAATTCCAGTGTATAAAGATTGAACCGGTGATATTCTGATGAGATTGAAGGGCTTCTCGAGATGGAGCGATGAATGTTGCCCCCCCCCCCCCCCCCTCTGGAGCTTCCTGATGACTAACACATGAATGCGTGAAGGTCCAGATTGGCTGTGATGTGACAGAAAGGATAACGAACGCACGACTCCACGAGCTCAGCGCTTTGAAGAATAAACAGGCAGAAAGGATGAACAGACTGAGCAGCGTTACCGTCTGACTGTTGTCCTCGAACACTTCTCTCGCCTCCTCGTAGCTGCACATCTCTTCCTGACACTCCCGCTCCAGGTTGTCCGGCACCACCAGCTCAAAGTCCCAGCTGTTGTACAGCAGGGAGCGCGACAGGAAGGAGGCCGCTGACTGTTCGTCCACCAACACTGGTCCTCCTGGGAAACACACGCCATGAGCGGCAGCAGCAGCAAAGAGACACACGCCATGCGGCAGCAGCAGCAAAGAAACACACGCCATGAGCGGCAGCAGCAGCAAAGAAACACACGCCATGAGCGGCAGCAGCAGCAAAGAGACACACGCCATGTAGCAGCAGCAAAGAAACACACGCCATGAGCGGCAGCAGCAGCAAAGAGACACACGCCATGCGGCAGCAGCAGCAAAGACACACACGCCATGCGGCAGCAGCAGCAAAGAGACACACGCCATGTAGCAGCAGCAAAGAAACACACGCCATGAGCGGCAGCAGCAGCAAAGAGACACACGCCATGCGGCAGCAGCAGCAAAGAAACACACGCCATGAGCGGCAGCAGCAGCAAAGAGACACACGCCATGCGGCAGCAGCAGCAAAGACACACACGCCATGCGGCAGCAGCAGCAAAGAGACACACGCCATGTAGCAGCAGCAAAGAAACACACGCCATGCGACCGCAGCAGCAAAGAAACACACGCCATGCAACAGCAGCAGCAAAGAGACACACGCCATGCGACCGCAGCAGCAAAGAAACACACGCCATGAGCGGCAGCAGCAGCAAAGAGACACACGCCATGCGGCAGCAGCAGCAAAGAGACACACGCCATGTAGCAGCAGCAAAGAAACACACGCCATGAGCGGCAGCAGCAGCAAAGAGACACACGCCATGCGACCGCAGCAGCAAAGAAACACACGCCATGAGCGGCAGCAGCAGCAAAGAGACACACGCCATGCGGCAGCAGCAGCAAAGAGACACACGCCATGCGGCAGCAGCAGCAAAGAGACACACGCCATGCGGCAGCAGCAGCAAAGAAACACACGCCATGAGCGGCAGCAGCAGCAAAGAGACACACGCCATGAGCGGCAGCAGCAGCAAAGAGACACACGCCATGCGACAGCAGCAGCAAAGAGACACACGCCATGCGACAGCAGCAAAGAAACACACGCCATGCGACAGCAGCAGCAAAGAGACACACGCCATGCGACAGCAGCAAAGAAACACACGCCATGCGACAGCAGCAAGGAAACACACGCCATGCGACAGCAGCAAAGAAACACACGCCATGCGACAGCAGCAAAGAAACACACCCCATGAACGGCAGCAGCAGCAAAGAGACACACGCCATGAGCGGCAGCAGCAGCAAAGAGACACACGCCATGCGACAGCAGCAGCAAAGAGACACACGCCATGCGACAGCAGCAAAGAAACACACGCCATGCGACAGCAGCAAGGAAACACACGCCATGCGACAGCAGCAAAGAAACACACGCCATGAACGGCAGCAGCAGCAAAGAAACACACGCCATGAGCGGCAGCAGCAGCAAAGAGACACACGCCATGCGACAGCAGCAAAGAAACACACGCCATGAACGGCAGCAGCAGCAAAGAGACACACGCCATGCGACAGCAGCAGCAAAGAAACACACGCCATGAGCGGCAGCAGCAAAGAAACACACGCCATGAGCGGCAGCAGCAGCAAAGAGACACACGCCATGCGACCGCAGCAGCAAAGAGACACACGCCATGCGACAGCAGCAAAGAAACACACACCATGCGACAGCAGCAAAGAGACACACGCCATGAGCGGCAGCAGCAGCAAAGAAACACACGCCATGCGACAGCAGCAAAGAAACACACGCCATGCGACAGCAGCAAAGAAACACACGCCATGCGACAGCAGCAAAGAAACACACGGCATGCGACAGCAGCAAAGAGACACACGCCATGCGACAGCAGCAAAGAGACACACGCCATGCGACAGCAGCAAAGAAACACACACCATGCGACGGCAGCAGCAAAGAGACACACGCCATGCGGCAGCAGCAAAGAAACACATGCCAAGTAGCAGCAGCAGCAAAGAAACACACGCCATGCAACAGCAGCAAAGAAACACGCCATGCGACAGCAGCAGCAAAGAGACACACGCCATGCGACAGCAGCAAAGAAACACATGCCATGCGACAGCAGCAAAGAAACACACGCCATGAGCGGCAGCAGCAGCAAAGAAACACATGCCATGCGACAGCAGCAAAAAAACACATGCCATGCGACAGCAGCAAAGAAACACACGCCATGCGACAGCAGCAAAGAAACACACGCCATGAGCGGCAGCAGCAGCAAAGAAACACACGCCATGCGGCAGCAGCAGCAAAGAAACACACGCCATGCGACAGCAGCAAAGAGACACACGCCATGCGACAGCAGCAAAGAAACACACGCCATGCGACAGCAAAGAAACACGCCATGAGCGGCAGCAGCAGCAAAGAGACACACGCCATGCGACAGCAACAGCAAAGAAACACACACCATGCGGCAGCAAAGAAACACACGCCATGCGACAGCAAAGAAACACGCCATGAGCGGCAGCAGCAGCAAAGAGACACACGCCATGCGACAGCAACAGCAAAGAAACACACACCATGCGGCAGCAGCAGCAAAGAAACACGCCATGCGACAGCAGCAGCAAAGAAACACACGCCATGCGGCAGCAGCAAAGAAACACACGCCATGCGACAGCAGCAAAGAAACACACGGCATGCGACAGCAGCAAAGAAACACACGCCATGAGCGGCAGCAGCAAAGAAACACACGCCATGAGCGGCAACAGCAGCAAAGAAACACACGCCATGAGCGGCAGCAGCAAAGAGACACACGCCATGCGACAGCAGCAAAGAAACACACGCCATGCGACAGCAGCAAAGAGACACACGCCATGCGACAGCAGCAAAGAAACACACACCATGCGACAGCAGTAGCAAAGAAACACACGGCATGCGACAGCAGCAAAGAAACACACACCATGCGACAGCAGCAAAGAAACACACGCCATGAGTGGCAGCAAAGAAACACACGCCATGAGCGGCAGCAGCAGCAAAGAAACACACACCATGCGACAGCAGCAAAGAAACACACGCCATGCGACAGCAGCAAAGAAACACACGCCATGAGTGGCAGCAAAGAAACACACGCCATGAGCGGCAGCAAAGAAACACACGCCATGAGCGGCAGCAGCAGCAAAGAAACACACGCCATGCGACAGCAGCAAAGAAACACACGCCATGAGTGGCAGCAAAGAAACACACGCCATGAGCGGCAGCAGCAGCAAAGAAACACACGCCATGCGACAGCAGCAAAGAAACACATGCCATGCGACAGCAGCAAAGAAACACATGCCATGAGCGGCAGCAGCAGCAAAGAAACACACGCCATGAGCGGCAGCAAAGAAACACACGCCATGAGCGGCAGCAGCAGCAAAGAAACACACGCCATGCGACAGCAGCAAAGAGACACACGCCATGCGACAGCAAAGAAACACACGCCATGCGACAGCAGCAAAGAAACACACGCCATGTCCATCATTGTTCATCTTATGATACGCTTTCTCAAAGGGGACTCATTTGCAGAGGAAATGCTGCTAGCTTTGCTACCGCTAACGGGGCAAACACGGGGAGAGGACATTTATTCAGGCAAAAACATCAACTTCAAAAAGCTGGTTTCTCCTGTGGGGCTCCGCCCACGGTAGGAAAGGATGACGGAAGAAAAGATCCTGAAACGTCTTCAGAGCTCTCACTAGGAATAAGTAGCGAACTTTATGAACGTGATCAATGCAGCGTTAATAAAACGTCAGCTTGTCGCAGTCGCTTCCCGAGACTCTTTAATCAAACGGAGAATATTTGTTAAATATTCCATGATGTCTTGGAATGCATTAAAATGAATAGCAAGACAGCATATTAAACATCAGTCGTAAATACAGCGAATAAAATAGTGCAAATATATGTTAATAATAACCTGTGGCTCTTTGCACCTGTTGCGGTTTAAATGTGGCCCCCTTGGCCTCTGAAGTTGAGCACCCCTGATCTACACGGTACTTTTCAACCTTCCCTCCCAGCGAGGTGATACTTCATGTATCGATAGCCACCCAATCCATAACGCAGCCGCCCCTCTGAGCCCCTCGGCGGATGGTGAGTCCACCGGAGGTCAGGCCCCAATGGCAGAGACCCGGCTACCAGGTAGGGTTAGTCCAGGCATGGGCAAACCGAGGCCCGGGGGGCCATATATACGGCTATTTGAGCCAGCCCGCCAAACTTGCCCAAATTATATCATTAAATTAAATTTTATTATAATTAAACCTCATTCATTTAACCTTTTCCCTGTAATGCTACCTGTAAAATGCCAAATCCTTTCATGTGATGGCTTTTGCATGTGTTACACACGTAAAGACAGAGGCATGAAATAGTCATGGGTGCCACACATGTCATTTATATTAGTTCACATAAACACTCCATCCATCCATCCACCAATTTTAGAATTGTGGCCCGCAATAAGGTGCTGCTATTTAAAAGATGAAAAGAAGTTCCCGAGTATGATCTTTTGAAGACACCCCCAACCTAGCAACCGATATGGTGAAACTCCAGCGATAGCCACAAGGGTGAATTAGAACACTGATCAGAACAGCAAAGACAACGCAGGTCTCTCCCGTTCGGTTTATATACTAGCTTAGCTACGACTGTCGTCCTATTCTCTGGTGTTGACATGGAGCGGGGACACTCCTGCCATGGCGTGGATCCTACAGCGTTTGCAGCTATCGAGAGTGTCTTGGTATGAGCTGACCTTCTTCGCCTGCAGAGCGTCTGGAGGGGACGGAGCCGTGCGCCTGCTGCAGCAGGCTCAGCACGGTGATCCACACCGCCGACGGGGCTGCCATCGAAGCCACGCACTAGAGGAACACGCGGAGAGAAAGGATCGCAACACTTGTGAGCAGACTCCGCCACAGAGAACCGGCACTTTAACACTCACCTACCCGACGCGGTTGCTTTACAGTCGGCTTCAGTTTGTCTCAGCGCTGCAGGAGGAAGACTCAAAGTATTCCTCTAGATTTTCAGAGAAAGAGGCGCCAACATGACTTCGAACTCAACCTCTTTATGCGGACTGCTTTTCTCTGACATGTCGCGTTACAACCTGTTAGTCAGCATTCCAGCTAGAGGGAGGGGCCGGCACAAACCTGTTTGTCTGTCTGTCGACCCACTGCACGTTGGCTTTCATTGTGAGTGCGACTGCATTCATAAGCTGAATATATATATCGAGAACAATCAAGCCCAGATCCTGTGGGACGTCCAGATCCACACGGACAAAGTGGTGACGTCCAACCAGCCTGACGTGGTGGTGGACAAACATCAGACGACAGCGGTAGTGACGGATGCAGCGGTCCAGAGCGACAGAACATCAGGAAGAAAGAGCACGAAGAGCTGAAGGACGAGCTGGAGAACATGTGGGGAGTGAAGGCAACAGTGCTGGAAAAGATGAACTAGAAAAGCACATGGAGAGCACAAACCTCCGCCAGGCTGCCTTCCAGCAAGGCACCAAAAAAAAGATAATAATAAACCATATTAACTGGATCTACATGGTGATCTGGATCAGCACCAAAAGGTTCTAGATTGTTCTTGATGTCTTTATACACCAACCGTGAAAAGTCAAAGTGAATCAGAGTTGATGTATTTTTAACTGATTTTTGAATCCTTAATGGAGTCTTCAATGTTAAAATGGAATATTATTTCGTGACCTCATTCTGGATCAGAACCAGAAGAAATTTTTCATGATAGTTCACATTGGACCACTGACGAGATAAGATTTTAATTTATTAGTAAATGGGACAAACCAGATCGTTTTTTTCTCGAGTTTGACGTAACACTGATAGGGTTAACATTACGGGTGTAACGGAACGCTAAAATTTAATTTGGTTCGGTTTATTTTTGGTACAAAAAAGGCAGATTTTTTTTTAAATGCTTTTAGTTTAAAATATGCAAACAATAGAATAAATAAATAAAAGCGACCCCGGTGATATTTCAAATAAATTAGACTGAGATTGTAAGGCTTTTGTATTTGGGATTTACCCATGTTGGTCCTATAGGAGGGGGTAATCAGGTTGTTGTTTGAGCTCCCTCTAGTGTTGTGGCTGTGGCTGTCACTAAATCTGTGGAGGTGTTCCGTCAGGTATGCAGGGATTGAGGGGACTGAGGGCAGAGCTGCATTGACTATTTTAAATGCCAATCCCATTTTGAGTTGTTTAACCCTGTCTTCTACCCTGAGCCATTTTAGGCTAGCAAAATGTCCAGGAAGAAGGTGGGTCATGGGCCCCAGATTGAGGAGTAGCCGAATCAGTTTGTTTTGGGAGGTTTGGAGCCTGGTTTTCAGGGACACATGTTGGAATACCAGGAGGTGCTAGCATAGTCAAAGAGGGGCTGAACGAGGCTCCAGCAAGCGTCCGGAGACAAAAGCAGACATTCTGCCCAAAAATCTTGTTCTCTGATTGACTTTTTTGATCACCTTAGTTGCCATACTATCACCAGACAGGTATTTGTCTGACACAGCCCAAATAGGTAATCTCTTCTTTGCTGGAGATTACTGTATTATCGACTGTGACCTTGAAATCATTAACATTTATCTCACGTAGAGAGTGTCTTGACCCAAAAAGAATAGATTCTGTTTTACCGAGGTGTAGTGACAGATTGTTAACGGTAAGCCGAGTACGGGTTTATGTCTCACATGATTAGTACATTAAAAATCCCTCTTATCAGTCTTCCATACAACGCTGCACATTACGTGTTCTTGTGACAACAGGTAACTTGTAAGCAGTTATGATCTCCACTGTGTGTTTGCATCAAGAGGTAGAACAGTATTAATGTACTATGAAAACGAGTTTTATGTCAATCTCTAATCATGTTAACGAGGCTAATCCACAGGAAAATATGTCTGACGTCGCGTCATGTGTACACAATATATAAATAGAATATTTTTTCAAGTCACATTTCCTTTCCCACTGTGGGTTCAAACCCTGTGGTTCACTTGTTCCGTGTGTCTCCATTGAGCTGTTACGCTGAGAGCGCCCCCTGCAGGTTTGGAGCACTTCAGTGCCCGGTCATTCGTTCAGCGTTCGCAGATCGTTTCTCTCTTTGCAGCGAGTTTGACGATGATGCTTTTTTTTTTTTTGCACCTCGTTTAGACTCGTTTGAGTTTGTGAATTTGCATCGTTTCTGAAATTGAGGCCGTTTCCTTTCTGAAGTGCGTTTTGGCCCGTGTCGGCCCCCGTAAAGTCTGGATTCTAACTGACCTGAGGCGGCGCCATCAATCGTGCGTGAACAAGATCCTGATCAGAAGGAATAAAACTTAGGAGCCTCCGTTTATGAAATCTAAAACATCTTATTTTGGTTCTGGACACTCATCGCTGCGTAATCGGACGGCTACAGAATTGAAGTCCAGGCACAAGAGAACAGAAAGAGACGTTTACATAAATGTTTTAATGAAACGAACATGAGTTTGACACCATTTAAAGGAAGGAGTGAAAACAAACACGCAGAACATCGTAGCCGGAGTATAATATAAAAATAGATATTTGGCAAAGTACTGTCATATTTCTCTTTTCAAGTGAATTTCTTTCGATTCCGTGTAAATAAAGGCCAGTGGAGACGTACCGATGGATTCAGACTAACCCTGGCACCTGGATTAGGTGTGTGTGCCGACCTCAACCTTTGACCTTCAGACGGAAGCTGCTTAAAACGGCTTGAGAAGCAGCCTCTAAGTGTCCCTCTTATTTATATGACTCGTTTGAAAGTAAGAGATGATTCAAATTCATGAAATGTGTTCCGCCCTGGTTCGGAGAGGAGGTCCTCCTCTTCCTCACGTCCTCACGGTTTCATTTCATTGGAGCGACGCAGCGAGACACTAATTACCGTTCACACTGATCTTTGGACGGAGGGGACGCCCCCCCCCCCGGTCACTTGTCCTAAATATTATGCTGAATGTTTTGTAATCAGTGACCGGACCACTATTAAGGCTGAACTTTATAAGATATAATTTGTTTTAGTTTTAATGTTTATTGTATGGCTGTCAAAAAACAGTCCATGTCCCCCCCCCCCCCCCCCCCCAAAGTATGACAGCATATGTTCTAACACTAAACAAATACTGCAGGAAGTACATTTCAGTGTGTTGTACGACGTTTCTCACCTCATCGTTAATACTCCCCTCAGATCCTCTCATTAACATAAAAAATACTTTGATTTAAAAGTTGCTTTTGGCAAAAGTGCAAATGAAAACATTTTAAAAGAAAATGAGGCACCTTCTCTCTCTCTCTCTCTCACACACACACACACACACACACTCCTTTTTGGTGAAAACGTAGACGAGCGAGCCTTTGGTGACCATGGTAACGGTCCTCAGAGGAGGACACAAGGACAGCCACCTCGCTTCTCTTTCCCGGTCCGATGAACGGCAGGAGGTGGACTCTCCATCTCCTGGAATCTCCTGTGGATGAACAGGGGAGGGAATTGTTCCACAATCTGATTTCCTTTAACCCTTTAAAGGCCACACCATGAAGCAATCGTCAGAACGCTCGTTCTCACAGCTGTTTGTTGCGTGTTAAGGTGTGCTTGATGGACGATTCCTTTACGTATTTCTATCTGCCTGAGCTAATCAGCCAGTAATTAATCTTCCTATCTTCTCAAAGCCACAGGAAGCCACCGCAGAGGGACGGGAGAGCCGCAAAGCAGCCAGTTTAACAAGCAGGAACCGCCGAACTCCTGCTTTGTGGTTGACAACTTGAAGAAAGCGAGGCAGCCCGGTGGCGCTCACAGCAAGGAGGTTGTGGGTTCCAATCCGACTTGTGGCCTTTCTGTGAGGAGTTTGCATGTTCTCCCCCCGTGTCTGCGTGGGTTCTCTCCGGGTTCTCCGGCTTCCTCCCACCACCAAAAACATGCAGCCTAGGCTGATTGGTGACGCTAAATTGTCCGTAGGTGTGAGTGTGTGTGTGGCTGATTGTCTGTCCCTGCGATGAACTGGCGGCTTGTCCAGGGTGTAACCCCCCCCCCCTCGCCCAGTGACTGCTGGGATAGGCTCCAGCTTGGCCCGCGACCGGTGCCGAACAAAGCGGCAAAGTTGCCCCTTTGATTACGAGTCTTGTTCCCCCATAAAAAAAGAACCCAATGATATTCCCCAAATACCAGAAGCTCTTTCTCCTTTGCCCCAGACCAAGACTTCTGTGTCAAATCCCACCCACGGACAAGGTGAAGCAAGGCGGGGCCGAGACGATACCTGATGATGAGCACCAGCTCCATGAAGGCCTCTTCCACGTTGAAGCGCTTTTTGGCCGACGCCTCCATGTAGTGGATCCGGTTCTCTGTGGCGAACGCCTGAGCGTCCTCCCTGGAGACCTGCAGACAAACGCCAATGCACCCAGGCATCATCATGTGTGTGTGTGGGGGGGGGGGGGCTTTCCTCTGGGGCTGTTGCAGTGCGGCCTACACCCCCCCATTCCCTCCTGCGTTCAGCAGAGCGGAACCTTTAGATTTACCGATCAAACGCTTCCACCGCTTCTCTTCTGTTGAATGAACTTGTATTTGGAGCAGCAGCTAAGACTGCGCCCGAGGAGGATTCGGACGGCACTCCCTGGTCGTCTTCAGGGTCACAGCCAGGTGGCGCTGTTGCCTCACAGCAGGAAGGCTACAGGTTCGACTCCCTTCTGTGTGGGTTCTCTCTGGGTTCTCCAGTGTGAGTGTGAGGGGGAGGGGCTGTCTGTCTGTGCGTGGCTCCGCGAGGCACTGGCGACACGTCTGGAGTGTATCCCACCTCTCGCCTATAGTAAGCTGGGAATTGACCTCAGCAACACCCGAGACCCGCAAGGCGGATAAAGCGGCTGCAGACGAGACGATTGAGGTCGATTGAGGTCGTCTCGTCTGCAGAACGATGGACGGACGGACGGACGGACGGATGTCTGGACCTCACTGTATTCCAGCAACGATGGGAACTCAAAGCGACGCCGTAGATCAGGGGGGCGTTACTTACGGCCCTCTGAGTCTCTAAGTCAGCCTTGTTCCCGACCAGCAACATGGGGAAGTCGTCTCGGTCCTTCACTCGCAGGATCTGGGTGTGGAATTTCTGGACCTCATGGTAACTGGTCAGAGGGAAACATCGAGCGTTCACTGGCACTGAACATGGGTACATGCAGACGCTGACTTATATCATGAACGTATGCCTCACTGAAAAACAGAACCACAAGTCACTTTTTATAAATGTGCATCACCAAACGGGAATATTTTGAAAAGGTTCTGGAGCGTATTGAGGGATTGTATTTAACTCTTTAAATCAGGGGTCCCCAAACTTTGTCCTGTGAGGGCCACATAACGTCTCCCTTCTCTGATGGGGGGGTCAGTTTGTACAGGAAAAGTGTGACGATGGGAGGGGGGCCTAAACATTTACTGTTTACCAGACAGCTCCTTTCTTCACAGAAAAAAAGTCAGGAAATAAATAACAACACTATTAATAAAATAAATAATAACTAAATAACCGTTTCCGGGTTCGTCATGGAACATTAACTTTCTGGTCGTCTGTGATCAGCTTTAAAATTGTCCCAAACGAAAGGAAGAATGCTTTTCTTCAGAATATTAATATATTCTCCATTATCAATATTATTTTTAGGAAACAAAAGATTGAATTAATGACCCCTCTTAAATGCACCCCATACCATTATTGACCCCCCCCCCCCCCCCACCGGCCACTCATGTTGTGTGGAAAGGAAAATAATAAAGCCAGCAGTGTGAACCAGGTTTTGGTCTTACAGGACCCGACGGCCACTGAATCCATGCTGATGAAGCACCCCCACAAGACACCACAAGGGACGCGGTGGATCCCCGTTACCAAATCCACAAAACACATGTGGACAGTTTGGGTGAACTCCATGAATCCTTGAGAATCCGATACAGTGCAGAACCGGTCTAGTGTGCCGCGACCAAAACCGCATTGTTCCTCCTGAATCCAAGTTTTAACTAGAAAGACAATCAGAGATTGCAGACCCCGCCTCCAAAAGACTATTGGATCTTGTGAGACAGTAAACTCGGAACACTCGTATGTCGAGGTGTTACCGTACCTTTACATTTCGGAGAGCCCATCGTCGCTCCAAGTCATCGTTCAACAAGCAACAACAAATCGCCAGTGGGGTGAAACTAACCCAAACTCACTGAAGAACGCCTCCTAGTGACGTTGGGCAAGACTAGATGTTTTTAACAAAGCTTTTTTTGGAGTGTGAAATATCTGATGAGGCTCAACCTCACCCAGACTCCGCCTCCTGCGCCCCCCCAGGTAATCTGAGTTTGAAACCCCTGTGCTACAATATGTTTGATGATAAGTCAATATGATAGCTGGACAGAGATGCTTGTGACAGTCTCATCACACACACACACACACACACACGCACACACACACACACACACACACACGCACACACACACACACACACACACACGCACACACACACGCACACACACACACACACACACTCGTTCCATTACCTGCCCCGGTCATTGAGTGCAAACACCAGTAAGAAGCCTTCTCCTGAGCGCATGTACTGCTCCCTCATCGCGCCAAACTCCTCCTGCCCTGCTGTGTCCAGGACTGGAACACACACACACACACACACACACACACACACACACACGATGCAAGATAAAACAACATTTAACAACAGCAGTTATTACTGTTTAGGTACCGTAAGTGTCACAGATAAATATGTTCATGGCATAGCAGATTATTTTCCAACGTAACTCAAACGGTACGGAACGATTTGCAAATCCTCGAAACCCCATTTGCAATATAAAGTAGCAAAAAAAAAAAAAAAAAACATTTCATATGTCGACATCGAACATTTGAGACGATTATTTTTGAAAATTCAACCCTCGTTTGGTCTTTGGGGGACGGGGTCACGTTTAGCATCGCGTGTGATGGCGTCCAGTGGCTAAACTGTTCCAGAGGACACGGCGGGGACGGAGGGCAGCTGTAGGAAGGTCGGAGGTCACGTGTGTGAGTCTAATCGGGGGGGGGGGGGGGGGGGTGAGCAGCTCGGCGGAGGTCTGCACTCTCTGAGCCCAACCCTGACCGTCACAGTGATCTGGATCAGCACCAGAAGGTTCTCGATTGTTCTTGGTGTCTAAGTCAAAGTCAATCAGAGTTTGTGTATTTTTGACTGATTCTTGAATACATGAATGGGTTTTAATGTTGAAATGTAACAGGGGCAATACCTGAGATGTGGGGGTAATACCTGAGGGGTGAGGTAATATCTGAGGGGTGGGGGTAACACCTGAGGGTTGGGGGTAATACCTGAGATGTGGGGGTAACACCTGAGGGGTGGGGTAATACCTGAGATGTGGGGGTAATACCTGAGATGTGAGGATAATACCTGAGGGGTGGGGTAATACCTGAGGGGTTGGGGGTAATACCTGAGGGGTGGGGTAATACCTGAGATGTGGGGGTAATACCTGAGGGGTGGGGTAATACCTGAGATGTGGGGGTAATACCTGAGATGTGGGGGTAATACCTGAGATGTGGGGGTAATACCTGAGGGGTGGGGTAATACCTGAGGGGTGGGGTAATACCTGAGGGGTGGGGTAATACCTGAGATGTGGGGGTAATACCTGAGATGTGGGGTAATACCTGAGATGTGGGGGTAATACCTGAGGGGTGGGGGTAATACCTGAGGGGTGGGGGTAACACCTGAGGGTTGGGGGTAATACCTGAGATGTGGGGGTAATACCTGAGGGGTGGGGTAATACCTGAGGGGTGGGGGTAATACCAAAAGTAACTGGGAGGAATAAGTAAAGTAAAGTAATTACTTTTTCCAGCAAGTAACTAGTAATAAGTAATATATTACTGATCTTGAGTAACTTGCCCAAACACTGAATTATAAGTTAGCTTCCTCCTTCTCCTTTGTAGAGAGCTTTAATTTATTTATTTTCTGTGAGAAATATATTAAATGTTCAAAATAAATCTTATTTCAATTTCAATATTGATAAAAGAAGATGGATCCTCCAGACTATTGATGAGGGTCCTTCATTCAGCAACATGTTCCGGCAGGTTCTGATGCTCCAGATATCTCTGCGGTCCGACCACCGAAGCGAGTACGAGTCCTGACATGGAAACGAAGCCTGCAGGACGCAAACACGTCTCCGTGCGTCTTCTCGCAGCGCAGGGACACACACACACCCACACACACACACACACACACACACCAACGCACACACACACACATCCAGTCACAACAGTGTGAACTCGAGTCCAGCGTGACGCAGCCTTACTGTCCAGCCGCGTCTCCTTCCCGTCCACAGTGCAGTTCTTGGTGTAGGAGTCTTCGATGGTGGGGTCGTAGTCTGACACGAAGTAGGACTGTGGGACCAAGTCAGTGTTAGTGACACAGCTGCAACCTGCGTCTCTGAACTAGTCCCTGGCTCCGTGTTCATTGTCTCTGAACAAGTCCCTGGCTGCGTGTTCATCGTCTCTGAACTAGTCCCTTGCTTTGTGTTCATAGTCTCTGAGCTAGTCTCTGGCTCCGTGTTCATCGTCTCTGAACAAGTCCCTGGCTCCGTGTTCATCGTCTCTGAACAAGTCCCTGGCTCCGTGTTCATAGTCTCTGAACTAGTCCCTGGCTTTGTGTTCATAGTCTCTGAACTAGTCCCTGGCTTTGTGTTCATAGTCTCTGAACTAGTCCCTGGCTCCGTGTTCATAGGGTCTGAACTAGTGCCTTGCTCCGTGTTCATAGTCTCTGAACTAGTCCCTTGCTCCGTGTTCATAGTCTCTGAACTAGTCCCTGGCTCCGTGTTCATAGTCTCTGAACTAGTCCCTTGCTCCGTGTTCGTCTCTGAACTAGTCCCTTGCTCCGTGTTCATAGTCTCTGAACTAGTCCCCGGCTCCGTGTTCATAGCCTCTGAACTAGTCCCTTGCTCCGTGTTCATAGTCTCTGAACTAGTCCCTGGCTCCGTGTTCATAGTCTCTGAACTAGTCCCTTGCTCCGTGTTCATAGCCTCTGAAACTAGTCCCTTGCTCCGTGTTCATAGCCTCTGAACTAGTCCCTTGCTCCGTGTTCATAGTCTCTGAACTAGTCCCTTGCTCCGTGTTCATAGTCTCTGAACAAGTCCCTGGCTCCGTGTTCATAGTCTCTGAACTAGTCCCTGGCTCCGTGTTCATAGCCTCTGAACTGGTCCCTTGCTCCGTGTTCATAGCCTCTGAACTAGTCCTTGCTCCATGTTCATAGTCTCTGAACTAGTCCCTTGCTCCGTGTTCATAGCCTCTGAACTAGTCCCTGGCTCCGTGTTCATAGTCTCTGAACTAGTCCCTTCTTCCGTGTTCATAGTCTCTGAACTAGTCCCTGGCTCCGTGTTCATAGTCTCTGAACTAGTCCCTGGCTCCGTGTTCATAGTCTCTGAACTAGTCCCTTCTTCCGTGTTCATAGTCTCTGAACTAGTCCCTGGCTCCGTGTTCATAGTCTCTGAACTAGTCCCTGGCTCCGTGTTCATAGTCTCTGAACTAGTCCCTGGCTCCGTGTTCATAGTCTCTGAACTAGTCCCTGGCTCCGTGTTCATAGCCTCCGAGCGAGTCCTCTGGCTTCCTTGGCGGTTTGTTTATTCGGGTGCGCTGCCCGCGTGTTCCGGGCCGACGCCTGGAGGCAGTGAACGCACTCGTCGTGTTGCTACCTGCTGGGGAGCGGGTCGGTAAGGCGTTCCGGCGTGCAGCCTGCCGCTACGGGAAGCAGCAGGAACAGGACTCCTGTTATCTGAATAGCGGGTGTGGAACGACGGCGATGCGCTTCCGCTTCTACACTCAGGTCGCATCGTATTCCTGAATGCACGGACGCCAAGGCGGCGCCGCGACAACCTCGTCCGGTCCAAAGCTGAAATACGCTCCCCGCCCGACGGAAAGCGCCGTCGGGCCGGTTCCTCGTCGGGAGGAACTCGCTGGAATGTACGACCTGCAGCTGCTCAACAAAAACAAGTCGCAGCAGATAAAGTGGTGAAGCGGCAGAAACAGGACTTCTTGCTGCTTCCTCGGGTCGCCGGTAACGCGTATACTACACAAATACAGGATATAACCTACAGTACCGGTACTGAATGGACCTGCGTGAGATTGGACTCGCCTCCCTCAGCCAGAGCGGCTACTTCGTGCTTTTTGTGAAAGTTTCTTTAAAGTTTTTAACTATAAACTGTTAAAGGGTAATTAATATAGTAGGGGGGGGGGGGGGGGGGGGGGGTGCAGGGAGCTTCATAAAGGTACAAATACTCCAAAAACAATACAATTACTACGGTGCCGCAGATTATTTACCGGAAGTGATGACAGTATTTTATTAATCGTCTTAATAACCGTTTCAAACCAACAACTGTCGTTAAATAAGACGCTGATAGGACCTCAAAGGAGCGTTGCACGCCTATACGTCGTGACGTCACACGGAACAATTCACCTCCGACGCACGCCTTTGGAGGCGGGAGGAGAGAACCCAGAACCGAGCCCGGACCACGCAGATCAATAACACGCCGCGTGACGTCATCGCGTGACGGTACCTGGATGAACTGGATGGTCAGGGCGCTCTTCCGACGCCTCCCCCCCCACCACCACCAGCTTGAATCGCTCCTCTCCGCTCATTCTGGACTCCTCCCGGAGCGACAACTTTTCCGGGCCCGAATCAGACTCCCGGTTCCCGGTTCCCGGTTCCCGAGCAGAGAGCCAAGCCCGAATCCCAGTAAAGGTTCTCCGTCACTCCA
>NC_090912.1:11605517-11608017 GCF_040956055.1 Brachionichthys hirsutus
TTAGCCGTCACAGTAATTACAATAAAATATTCCGTTTTGATGTCACTTTTTTTAAAGGTTGTAACTTAAACATTGTTAGAGATAAAGCCAAACTGTAAATGAGAAAAATCATAAGTATGAACCAAAGTTTGTGATGGGAATAAATTAACATCTAATAATGTGGAAAAGTTCCATTCAAATGCAATCATCACGCAGGAACAAAAATAATCGATACAAAATCAAAGCAAAACCAAAAAAACAACCAAAGTGGGAAAGATAAAGAACATTCCCCGAGTCAATGCCACGGAAAAGAGTCACCTTCAGGATCAGTGCTCCAGCAGGCCTGTGCTGCGCTGGCGACTTGTCCTGGGAGTACCACGTTCACCTGTCGCTGGGCTCCAGCAGGCCTGTGCTGCGCTGGCGACTTGTCCTGGGAGTACCACGTTCACCTGTCGCTGGGCTCCAGCAGGCCTGTGCTGCGCTGGCGACTTGTCCTGGGAGTACCGCGTTCACCTGTCGCTGGGCTCCAGCAGGCTGCAGGTTTCACATCTGGTTTTTATATCCTTCAGATGAACTTTGAAACGATTCCTTTGTCATGAGATCGATTTCAGAAGTGAAGGCATCATTTATTCATTAATGGTGAGAATGTAGTAATAAAGTGTTTATTACAACCGCTGTATAGCTAAACGTGGACTGTTACGACCTGGACATGGGTTTACGGCCCCAACAGCACAGGACCGCACTCGTTCTGGCAACCATCGCCGGTCCACTGTCCCCGTCTTTCTCGGGGGGGGGTCTGAGTCTAGACCGTCTAGAGTCCCTTTTAATAACTCCTGGGAATATTTAAACCAAATATTTAAACTTGACTTTTCATCCTTAAAATCAAATACATCTCTATGAAGTCACGGCGTTTTGGGAAGTACCATCCAAAACGCGTTTGTGTAACAAAAACTTTTGAGGGGTTCGTCCACCAAGTGAAACATTTTTACGGTCCACGTCTCCGACGGACGCGTTTCACGTTTCAGAGGGACACAAGACAGCAGGCATGTTGGATATGACGTACTTTTACTTTCACATTTTGTCATTACAGAGCAATTCTTAATTCTAACACGGGAATTGGACAAGTTCTGAACACCGATACGTTAGGCTGCTGTAGCTAGCGGATACGCTCACACGACGACGACGCTTCCTGTGCTGCCACACAACGGACACGGATTAGAAATGTCCTTCACCTTGCCATGACCCCCCCCCCCCGCGTGCTGCAGGTCCTGTCCTCAGCCAGGGAAGCGATGGACAGTCGTAACTTGCGGTTCGAGAGCCAATCAGCATCCAGGAGGTGGAACAGGAAGTAATCAGACTACTCTCTGGCGGAGGACCTGAAGCCGTGGAAGCCATGACAAAGACGGGGGTAGTTCTGCTGAAACAGCAAGGGAAGCTGTGCATGGGGGGGGGGGGGGGGCGGGGGGGGCGACTTCATCAGACACACGCGCCTCAGAGCTAACGCTAACGCTAACCCCCCGAGAAAGACTTCAAATGTGTCCTCTGAAAAAAAAAAAGCTCCAAGGAGAGAAAGTTCTAAGTGCATGTCCAACTAAGAGCAGCGCTTTGTCCCACACGGTGGACGAGACAGCCGCAGACGTCCCCGTCTGGTGTCCACACCGCGTCTTCTCTGGTAGCGCAGGAGCGCTAAAGCAAGCTAGCTGGGAATGTATCTGAACGTAATGAAAGCAACGCGCTGGCGCATCAATAAACAAGCTCATGCTAATCAAGGGCTAGTCAGAGCTGACCAGCTCGGGTTACGGGGGGGACGGGGGGGGGGCAGGGGGGCGGGGACTCCAACGCCTCGTCACTGGGAATGCTGGGCAGACCTTCAGATCTCACCAGGAGCACAAGCACATCTGAAATGTGTAGAAGATGAAGGCTTGGAAACGCTCCGGCTTCAAGGAATGTTCTACCAACAGAAATGAAATGTCCCTCACACTCAAACACGTGCACGAGTATCCGGTGGCACACACACACACACACACACACACACAGCTACACGGGTAAACGACTAATCAAGAGAAGAGCATCGTGTTAATAAACAAGCAGAGATGATCTGGGACGAGAACAATGACAACAACACGACCGCTGCTGCTAGCAGTGGCTGCTTCCCTTATGTAGGTTACAACTCTTAACTCAAGGAGGGGGGGCGGGGGGGGGTCGCTGGTGGGAATGGAGGTCTGGACTCAGAACTGCTGAGCAAGCAGCTCACACAGACGCCTGGAGACGGAGTCCTTGCTGCAGCGGAGGGTGAGACGGTACATCTGCAAGGACACAGAGCGGAGAGGAGCGTGGTGATTTACCCACAATGCACTGCAGCTCCACCACACAGTCACACGGTCCAGGTTCACACAGTGAAAGAGTTTAGAGTAAAGCAACTGTTCTCTAGTGGAGGACGGCCGCGCCGCTAGCGGGGGCGGGGCCGATCGTACCTGCGCCTGGGCGTTCGGCTCCAGTCTGAGCAGACAGCCGACCTGCT
>NC_090912.1:11615517-11658017 GCF_040956055.1 Brachionichthys hirsutus
CAACAGAAAATAATTGAGAAGCACTGCCTTAGATGCTTGGTTAACAGTATACCCCGATCAGCCATAACAGTAAAACCACTGACAGGTTGATTATCTGATTATCTCCATCATGGCACCCGTTGGGTGGGAGGAACCCTGGGAGGATTATATTAGGCCAAGTGAACATTTTGCCCTCGAAGTTAATCTGTGATGTGAAAGAGAAATGTGCAAGTGTACAAATCTGAATTTGACAAAGACCCGATTCTGATGGATACACGTCCGGGTCAGAGAACCTCCATGTATGATGTGGTCAGTATCAATCGAACTGAGTCCAGGGAAGGTAAAGCGGTGAATCGGCGGCAGAGCCATGGGCAGCCAGGTGTCATTGATGGACGTGGGGAATGAAGGCTGGCTTGTGTGGTCCAATCCAACAGACGGTACCTCAAGATGCTGGTTCTGGTCGACGGGTGTCAGAATACACAGATCGCAGTTTGTTGCGTATGTTTTGCTCAGCTAGGGAACACATGGCACCAGAATGCACTATGGGAAGAAGCAGTGTGCCCGGAACCCCTGGATCCCGTCATCCACGTGGAAGTCACTTTGACATGTGCCACCCACCCCAGCATCGTTAGAGACTATGTACACCCCCCATTGAAACTGTTCTCCCTGACAGTAACCTCCCCCAGCAGGAGAACGCGCCGTGGCACAAAGAAAGAGCGGTTCAGGAAAGGTTTGAGGAACGTGAATTGTGTCGTTAGAACCTGTGGGATGTGCTGGACCACAGAGCACCCCACAACTTCAAAGACTTAAAAGAACCACCTCTAATGTCTTGGGTCCAGATAGCGCCGAACAGGACAGGGCTCTTTAGGCAGCAAAAGCGGAACCTACACAACATCAGGTATGCGGTCATCTTGTTACGGCTGATCCTCTAATTCTCTCCACTCTTGGGAACATTCCGTTACTCGGTACACGGATAAAGACTTCAAACAGAGATTCATATTTCTCAATCAAGAATAGGTATCTGTCATGACAATATCAAATTGTAGGTCAGATTTCTTCAGATATCACCGCTCAAATCAGGGGGCTCACCATGGGTTGATCAAAACAGAAAACGACTCTGGACTCCACGCCCACCAAGGGAACCACAGGTGACGGGTGCAAATGTATATTCAGTTCATACATGTACCTCTGCAAAGGAGTCCTTGAAATACTGCTATTTAATGTTATATAGTGCTGCCGTCTCAGGCTCGCAACTCTCGATACACTCATTCGGGGATGACCTTTTACCTTAAGAAGCCATCGTCATTCACGGCAGAAGCAGGAGCAGCAGGCCCCGCCTCAGAGAAAACATCAACCAGTAGGCTGCCAGAGCTGCCTGGAGCAGCACCAACGGGTGCAGCAGAGCGAATACCCAGGAGGTCAGCCGAAGGCGATGGGGTCGACTGTTCAAAAACAACACAGGCATGTAGCACCCTGCCAGGGTCTGTGTGCACACAGTCAGGTGAAATCAAGTATGCACTTTACTTACGGCATTAGAGGCAGCCATGGCTGCCGCGTCTGGGGTCCGATCGCTCCCTCCATTCACCTCCCCGCCCTCCCTTTTGTTGTCTTCCAGCTCCGTCACAGATATAGCACCAGGCCCCTTCTTCTTCTTCAGCTTAGCCAGGATTGACGATTCCCTCTCTGGGAAAGGAGGCATCTCCTCCAGGACAGTGGCCTGACGTAAAAGGCAACAAGGGTTTGGTTGTAGATTCGGAAAGAAAGTGATGACAAAATCTGACCGACAGGGCTCTGGAAAGCCTTGAGCCGCTTCAGAGTGCTCAGTGTCTGGATAGGTCAACTTGAAAACTAACCAGGACGTCGGTGCTAGCAATGGAAGAAAGCTTAAGATACTCGACGGCACGCTGCTGGAGCTCCACATCGGAGTTCCGAATTTGGCTGTCGCAGCGCAGAACCTCTTGGATTGTGACCTTGGTCTCTGGAAACAGGTTGATAAACTTGATGTAGGCTGACAGCAGCAGAGCACGCGTTGGCACGGAACACAGGTGGAACTTGGAATGGAGAAGGTTAAACTGGACCAAGGGGCTGGATGAAAGGACAGCACAATTATTATTGATCATTAACAAGGGGCCGCCGAAATGCCAGGGGAGTTCTAACCAAACGTACCTGGAGCGGGGATCGCCAGCGATGAGGTTTCCAAACTCCCCCAAAATGTAGCCTCCGACCTTCACCATGTTCTCGTGGCAGGCGGGGGCCTGCAGCGCCTTGGAGCACAAAGGGGTGCCGTTATAGCATCACTGTGTGTAAGGACAATAAAGTACTTCCATCATCCCCCCCAGCCACTAGTGTCCTCCCTCACGACGCGGCAGGATGAGCAGATAGTCAAAATACTTCTATGACACTCAGGGTGCTTTCCCACTGCGCCAAGAGGACTCAGTTCCTTTGGGAGCAAATTCCTGCATCTATAATTCGTTGAAAGGTCTGCGTTCACACCGTGATTTCTTCACGGAACTAACTTTCGGCGCAACGTCGCGTGGCTGAAAAGGGCGCTCGTCGATTGGACAAAGTAGAAGGGGAAGTCCCGCCCTCTCCCATGTTTTTTTTTTGAGTGCGTCGTTACGGCTGCTGCTCCTTAAGGGAGGGAATCTCATTTAGTTCTGGCCTAAATCATAAATGTTACACAACGCTAGTCGTTTTTAACAAACACAAAGTCTCTGGGATCCGTAAAGTCTCCGGATCAGAACAACGGAGTGAGAAACTATCGCTGCCGATCTGCTGATTCTCCGCTCTGCGCCGGACCGTTAAAGCACCGTGGAGCTGCGGGGAGAAGTCGCGTCAGTTACCGGTGATACGTAGCTGGTTCTGAACAAAATATTAAAGTATTATAACGCATATTTAGTCAATGAAATATACACACAGCAGTACATATTTCGCCACTTTTATTTTTTTTGGAGCAGCTTGGAGTACTCGCTGTACTTCCTCTTCCGGAGACGCACCGCGTAGCGCGTCACTACGTACGTTGCTCCGTCCTTTGCTCCGCCCAAAGGGACCGAGACCCTCCTTTTCAGGTGGACTTTTTTGATCCTCTCCAGAGTCCGGAGGCGCGTTCCCACTGGCCCAAACGGAGCGGATTATCCGAGGAAAGGAACCCTGGTCCGTTTAAAAGGGAGCAAACTTCGCGGTGTGAACGCACCCTTAGAGGGGTGGGCCATTGAGCAGGAACGCATACAATAGAGAACTATCCCTCCTTGGAGGAGGTACGTTTCAGCTAAATCCCATTAAAGCCGGATTTGTCTTGGACATTCTGGATCACGGCAACGACAGCAGCGTCGATACCAGCGATGGGCCTGAAGTACATTCCGTGTTCACGAACAGGGGTGCAGTCTAGATCAAGGTGGGTGGCAGCTAAAAATGGGTCCCAAAGTGCAGGTTATAAACGTGCTAATAATTAAGGTGTGCGATTAAACATTTGGTGGTAATTTTGCTGATTGCAAACACAATGGTTATAAACGTGTTTATATAAGTGCTGTTATATAGTTATAAGGGGTTTGTCATGAATGCACCGTGTGCCTCAAATGAAAACTTTATCAAAACGTTACGCTCCTTTCACATTTATTGACAAAAGAGATTTGCCGGTACCTCAAAGACCGTCTTGGCAGCGTAGCCTTGCACGTCGTCTCGATTGATGACGATCTGAATGACGCGATACCACACCTCCTCGCTGACGTAGTCGCCCGCGATGCGAATGAGGTTCAGGATGGTGTCCACATACCAGGAGTAATCCACGGCGTACTTCTCTGCAAGTATGGCGACTTTCAGCACCTGGATGAGGGAGGCACCCGTCAGTGGTCGTTCATCAATGAGTCCAGTTGCATTGTATCTGCATAGCCGATTGGCAGCGCTCGCCTCCCGTTCAGCGAGGCAGGAAGGCTGCTGCAGATCGTTCGCTGCTCAGACAGCCTAAAGCAGACATGGGCAAACCCAGGCCCGGGGGCCATATGCGGCCCGTTGGTCTTTTTAATGCGGCCCGCCAAACTTGTCCAAATTATATCATTAAATATAATTGTATTATAATTAAACCTCATTCCTTTTACCTTTTCCCTGTAATGCTACCCGTAAAAGGCCAAATCCTTTAATGCAATAGCTTTCATGTGTCATTTAGTCATTTAGCTCACACAAATACTCCATCCATCCGTTCTTGGTCCGGCCCCTCTGCCAAATTTTAGAACCTATTGTGGCCCGCGAGTCAAAACGTTTGCCCACCCCTGGCCTAAAGGAAAGTCTGACGCACCTTCCATTCTCTTTGCATTGCTCACTAATGACAGAACACAGTTATCCTGCAGCCAGTAAAGCGCTCAGAATAAATACTGCAGCATTACTTCATGTACATTCAAACTCTCGTTTGCTGATTGCACTTTCTAAATAATGGAACAGAAGGAAGAAGAAATATTTTAGATTCTTCATCATTTCCTCGTCCAACCAAACACTGAGAACGTGACTCCTCCGGGCCGAGCCACATCTCTGGAGGGTCAGGGTCTGGACTGGCTGGAATGCTCTGGGTCGTCGTGACCTTGTACGACCTTGTCTCGACTAATGGCAGGAAGAGCCTCATCTTTCTTTATATGACAGGCCTAAGAGAATTCATAATTCCCTGGATAATGAGGCGTCGTCCGGTTCTGGAGGCAAAAACAGCTTCACGTCTGCACCACGGTGCGTCGCTGCAGGGTGGGCGGTCTATCGTCAGGGGGAGCAGCGCTCACCATCTCCTCTCTGATGGAGTAGTCGGCCGTCTCCAGGTAGCTCAGCATCTCAGCGACAATCTGCTTAGCGTTGCTGCGGTCGCACATGGCGTAGAGAAGATCGGCCGCCCTCTGGCGAACGCTCACATCCCGCTCGGTCTGCAGAGACAGGGGCAGACAGTCAGCGAGGGGCAGACAGTCGGAGAGGGGCAGACAGTCAGACAGTCAGACAGGGGCAGACAGTCAGCGAGGGGCAGACAGTCAGCGAGGGGCAAACAGTCAGCGAGGGGCAAACAGTCAGCCAGGGGCAGACAGTCAGACAGTCAGAGAGGGGCAGACAGTCAGACAGTCAGAGAGGGGCAGACAGTCAGCCAGGGGCAGACAGTCAGACAGTCAGAGAGGGGCAGACAGTCAGCAAGGGGCAGACAGTCAGCGAGGGGCAGACAGTCAGCGAGGGGCAGACAGTCAGCGAGGGGCAGACAGTCGGCGAGGGGCAGACAGTCAGAGAGGGGCAGACAGTCAGAGGGGCAGACAGTCGGAGAGGGGCAGGACAGGCAGACAGTCGGCGAGGGGCAGACAGTCGGCGAGGGGCAGACAGTCGGAGAGGGGCAGACAGTCAGCGAGGGGCAAACATGTTCTTAGTCGTCTTTGCAGTCGGGTTCGCGTCCCACCTTGAGGGCGTTGATGACCGTCTCGATGTGCGTCTTCACGGCTTCGTGGGAGAACTCGGAGCTGGCCAGCGTGCACATGCTCTCCAGGGCCAGGTAGCGCAGGTTCGTCTCTCTGTGCTGCAGAAACTGTCCCAGCTGATTACAGGCGCGCACGAGAAGATTCGGCTCGCTGCGGAGAGCAACGACAGCCGGATGTGAAGCAGCACGTTCAACGCGGTACGTTCACACGCAAACCCAAACCATGTTTCTGTGACGCACACGCACGCACACGCACGCACACACACACGCACGCACACACACGCACACACACACGCGCACACATGCACACGCACGCACACACACGCACACATACACACACACACATACACACACACGCACACGCACACACACGCACACACACACACACGCACACACGCACGCACACATACACACACACACACACGCACACACACACACACACACACACGCACGCACGCACACACACACACGCACACGCACACACGGACACACACACACGCACACGCACACACGGACACACACACACACACGCACGCACACATACACACACGCGCACACACGCACACACACACACACACGCACGCACACATACACACACGCGCACACACGCACACACACGCACACACACACACGCACACACACACACACACACACACGAGTATGAGCCGTGATACTACAACGAAAGCCACCGCTTCAGCGACCGAAAAAGATGAAGTCATTAGCTGAGGAGACCTGTGCTACTGGAGCAGACCGATAGTGGGGCGTCCACGCCGTGGGGCGGAGCATCACGATGCGCCGTGGGACGTCCACGCCGTGGGGCGGAGCATCACGATGCACCGTGGGGCGTCCACGCCGTGGGGCGGAGCATCACGATGCGCCGTGGGACGGAGCATCGTGTTTGTTGGTGTTTGTTATTGCAACACCAAAAACTCGTTTTGTTTTTAAGATGTGAACAACGGAGACGTTTGCTGTGTCACTAAAACAAAAAATATGAGTGAATGTTGGTCAGAATGAGGGGAAATGGCTGAATCAGTTCATCCTGAAGCAGGTTCCGATGCTCACCTGAGCACACGGACTCGTAAAGGTTCCGATGCTCACCTGAGCACACGGACCCTTAAAGGTTCTGATGCTCACCTGAGCACACGGACTCGTAAAGGTTCTGACGCTCACCTGAGCACACGGACCCTTAAAGGTTCTGATGCTCACCTGAGCACACGGACCCTTAAAGGTTCTGACGCTCACCTGAGCAAACGGACCCTTAAAGGTTCTGATGCTCACCTGAGCAAACGGACTCTTAAAGGTTCTGATGCAGGTTCTGATGCTCACCTGAGCACACGGACTCGTAAAGGTTCTGACCTGTCGTAGTGGATGATCAGGGAGATCGCTTCAAACAAGATGGCGTTCTTGGCATTGGAGTGCTGAACCTTCTTGGACTTGGGCGGCTCCTGGGCCTTGTTGAGGATGGTCTCCAGGCATTCAACCAGACGGCCCTTGACAGCGCCATCTTCTGGCGGGGGGTAGCACTGCAGCAGGCGCAGCAACTTGCAGGAGAGCCATGGCGCCGGGACAAAGTAGTAGGTGTAGTCCTGGAGGTCGGTGGAGGCTGACGACACAATCTGGAGAAGCGAACGCAAGCGTTCAGTCAGAACGGAACCTCTGCAGGACACCGCCAAGTTACCGTCGCTAAGTTACAGTTACTTTTTTATTTCTTCTTCTTTTCCTTAACGCGAGCTGAAGACAGACTTCAGCTAACTTTGATACCGATCGGGGCATGCGTCTCCCGTTTACCGCGAAAGGCGACCCCTGCGATAAAACGGCCAGACCCCCCCTGAAGCTTGAGGAGACGGCTGACGGTTCATTACGGACACGTACCCTGCTGAGTCGAGAAACGGCCAGAGAAACGCAAGTCTTGAACTCGTCTGGATTCTTCTGGCTCAGACAGGTGATGAGAGAAATGGCTGCCGTCACAACACCCTGAGAAGCCAACAGAAGCTCATTCGTAAAGTCCGCAGAGTGAACGCGGGTAGCAACACGCCGCTAACTGGACGTGCACGCCACGCTCACCATGTGCTGGTCGTTCAGCAGGTGCACCACGCGCGATGTCCACTCGCCCATCAGAACCAGGTCAGGAGACGTCTTATAGAGCCTCAGCAGACACAGAGCGGCCGACTGCTTCACGCTGTCCATCGTGTCCCTGCGGCGCGTCGCATACACAAAACGAGATCACAACACGGGCTCCGGTTCCGGCACGCAAAGAAACGTCGTTTAATCCATCAAGCCTCCGAAGTCGACCGGGACGAAAGATCAAAGCCATCATCTTCTGACACAAATGATACCGTCGGTAGAACTGAGAAGGGTCATGACAATGACGCATCGGGGGCTCAACACAACCAAGAGAGCGGTGGAGATCGTTTTTTGAAACAAATGGGCGGGGGTTTACCGGATTTACCGGTAAATCTACGTTCCTACTCTCTCCTATGGTCAACACCGAAAGTACGGTCACCGGTTCTAGTCCCAGCTCAACCAACATGTGGCTGGGCTGGCGGTGCCCGCTCCACACGTGCCACGGGGCCCCTACTCAGTGTCTGGATTGTTAGGGGGGGCCCACAGCAGGGCGAAAAAGACATTTCGTTGTGTGTGTGTGTGAACCGCATCCACATGACAAAGTTCTTTCTTTCTAACCTGGCAGGGAGACGTAAACCGAGCTGGAGGACACGAGCCCCAGCAGGGAGACCTAGAAGGGAGACCAAATGTGCTCCACCCAATGTGTTGAAAAAGGGGTTTACCTCAGTCTAGGCGTATTTTGAGTGTTCTGAGGCTTCGTGTGTTTGGTGAGTCGTGTGTACTTGGGCAAAAGGAACAACGCGAGGTAATCCGATTGTCCCAGGTGAGGGAGAATCAGAATTTGGAGAGTACAGTCTGTGAATTGGAATGGCTAACGTCTCTAGCTCCTATAAAGGTCAACATGCTATGTCATTGTTAGCTTGGCATTTGAGTCCAGTCAATTATAAAATGCAGTCACTATCGGAAAGCAGTTGGAAATTCCTTATGTAAATAACTCATGACTGGATGAGGGGTTATCATTCTCTATCGAGTGTGTATGTGATCGCGCCACGCGAGAACGCAGCCTCACATTTAGTTTGAATTTAACATCAGAAGATCTACATTCCTGGCACAGTCAAAAGAAATCCCAACTCGGGATCCAGAAAGTCCTCGAAATTCTTATTTTACTGCAAATGTTGCCGTACTCAAACCGAAGAGACGCAGAATTCAACTCACCCAGCCACCAAAATCCGGGGAATCTCACTGGCGAAGGCCTCCGCCATCTCACGGCTCCCCACATTTGCAATGCAGTGAAGTGCCAGGCACATGAAGGTGGGGTTGCGGCTGGACAGGTCATTCTTAATGGCGTTGTTGATCAGACGGATCAATTCACTGTTACTGTTTACCAGCACTGAGATGAACAGGTAGCCCTGGACGAGCACGAGATGAGGAAAAAAGAAGGTAAATAAACGGCACCGGCACGCCAAGCCAAGCTCCAGCCATTTCAGGAGTGAAACGGGAGTTACCGGGATCCACGGAAACCTTCAGTATGCGTGAACCTGAAACGAGTGCATAGATGAGCAGCCCGACAGAAACAGAAATCGATATTTAGCAGCACTTCTTATAACCTCTAATGCAGAGGCTCGGCCGGATTAGTTGGTTTCTCTCTTTCCCTGGACTGTTGAGCAACTCAAGTTGTACATCAAGCAAGAAATGGAAAGAATTCTATCTACAGAGCATCAACAATGAACGTCCTCGGTGCGCAAACGCTTAGAATCAGAAGGTGTTTACTGCCATTCTCAACGAGGAACGTGTTTCTGTGAAGTCGTCCAACACGTAACAGTAATGACTAAGATACAAAAAACATAGAACTACAGACACATCACAAAATTATCGAGCGTTGTTCAAAGGAAAGGTGATAAATGTGCCCGTCCCAGCTCTCAACTCAAAATGAGTGAATATATTAAAGAATAAAGTTTACCAGTTTGAACATTAAATGTCTCGTCTTTGTCGTGTATTCGATTGAACGTAGGTTGAAAAGGACTTGGAAATAAGAACAGAATACAACATTTCACACGCCATCCCAACTTCATTGGAATTGGGGTCTGTCTGAATGAGTCGTGCAAAACAAGTAAACTTCACTGCAACAACTAACTAGAAGGACAATCAGAGATTGCAGACCCCGCCTCCAAAAGACTATTGGATCTTGTGAGACAGTAAACAGGGCTTCCGGATCAAAGGGGCCAAACCTGCTCTAGCTTGCTGCTCCGGAACGTACTACAAGAGTCCTTCTGGACTCTTTTTCCCATCATGCCATTTGTGTCCCTCCCTCTTAAAGTGACAGTTTACAGCACAGGCACAATTCCAGATGTAAAAATAATTCTGGAATCTGGATCCAGATCCGAATCAACGCCATTCTCGGGGAGGACCGAGCCACAGACAGAACCTTGCTTGTGTAAAAATTTCAAGTCGATTGGGTCACTAGTTTTTGAGTTATGCCCTCGGACAGACAAACGCAATACCCTCGCTTCCGCTTCGGCGAGGGTAATTAAGGAAGTCAAATGGGAAAGACGCATTGGTGACTTAGTCACTTGTGAAATATCCGTTTCAACTACAGGCCCACACAAGTTCCAACACACAAAATGGAAGCGGCAGAAGACTTACGATCTGTTTCTCTGTGTATTTGTTGGAGCTCAGAAGATTGACTGCTTCCATGTGCCCAAAGTCGATGTCGTGGCCAAGCAGAAAGATGAAGAGCAGCTTGCACACGTACTTCTTCTTGCTGTAGCCATCCAGAGCTTTGTCCCCTTTAAACTTGGAACGGATGTTGGCCAGCTCTTTATTGATACGTTTGATCTCTGCTTCCTTGCTCTTACCTAAAAGGAAAGCAAGTAGTACAATGACAAAAATTTAAATATGGACATTATTGACAAAGACTTAAAAATAAAGCAGTTGAATATTTGAGTTTAAAATCAAAGGAAACTTGTGAGTTAATTGCGAGACTATCGTTAACAACCTTATTGCTAAACCTACTGCTTGCAGAGGGACCGAAAACTCCAGTGAGCACTGTTGGGGCAGTGGAAACATCATTTTACCATAAATTGGACATGACCAGATGCTCATCAAAGGTCTTCTGACAGAGGAATCAAAATTATATTCAATTATCGGAAGAGTTGTCCAAGGGGAAAGGACCGTTTGTGGAGAACTTCGTAAAGACACGGAACTAGCAGGTGAATTATTCTCAAATAATCCAAGTAGCACGCTCAACAGCCACAGCCCTGGAGGCACGCTCACCTCGCAAGACTCCACCGCTGAAGGAAACACATCCTCAAGCTTTTTTAAAGTGTGCTGTGAAATATTGTGAAATATACACCACGTTTGGAACTGAATTAAGAAGATTTACTGAAACCTTCTTCATTAAAAGCTGCCGCCATCTGCCAGGACGATAAGGATGAAACGAGGGCGGACATTTCTGCAAGGCAATGATCCCAAACACGCAGCCAAGGAAACTCACTCGCTTTCAAGGAAGGAAAAAGCTGCTTGAACAGAACTCAAGATCAGACTTCTAAAAGGAGGCTCATGAAAATGTGAAGACTTTGACGACTGTGTGGAAGCACCGTACAAAGTATTAAACACAATTCAGTGTTCAGTACCGTTTCCTCGGGTCATTCTATTCTACTACACAGAACTCATGGACATCTAAGATTTGATTTCTTGGCATGACATTTGGTGAAAGTTTCCCCGTCAACTTTGGAAAGATATTTACTGAGAAAAATGGTGACGCGTTCAATACTTCCTTCACGTGCGCGTCTGTCAGAAGAGAAAAAACGATCAAATGGATGATTAAAGACGAACCCGAGTCAGCTCTATCCAAGGAAGGGTCATCATCCGTCAACCCCCGCTGACCCACAACTCGGTGATATTTGCATACGTATATTCCATTTATAAATGTTCTGCACTTATAAAGCGCTTTTTCCACCTTTGCGTTGCTCAAAGCGCTTTACATGAGGCCCCGCATTCACCCATTCACACACACATTCACCCATTCACACACATTCACACACGCATTCACCCTCCAGTGGGCGACTGCTGCCGGACCCACTGGTTGGTTTGGGGGTGTTTTTCTGCACAGGGGGTGGGACGACCGGGGGCCATGTGTTGTGAGATTTTGGGCAACAAAAGCCAGTCAGAGCATGGAAGACGGGTTGTTGGGTCCTCCAACACGACGACGGCCCGAAGCACAAAGCCCGGACCAGCGAGGAGCGGCTCCGGTCAGAAGCAGGTCAAGGTTCTGGAGGGGCCGAGCCAGAGTCCAGACCCAAACCCAATGGGAGGGAGCTGGATGTTTGTGTTGCTCAGCGACAGCCCCGGAACCCGACAGCTCTAGAGAAGACCTGTGTGTGTGTGTGTGTGTGTGTGTGCGTGTGCGTGTGCGTGCGTGTGTGCTAACCTGGTAAAGAACCACGGGCCACGTTTGACCTCTGTCCCTGTAAATAAAGGCTGCTGTACCAAATGTAGCTCAAGGTCCAAATATTGAAAGAAGAAGTTTCTAAGAGACCGACGAGGCAGAATGGCCTCAACCAAAGTACGATGGAAGAGAGAGCCAGGGTGCCGGGTCCCTGCCGGGCCCCTGCCGGGTCCCTGCCGGGTCCCTGCCGGGTCCCTGCCGGGTCCCCCCCCCCCCACAGCATCGAGGGAGTTCCAAAGGATCAAAGAGAATCGTTTTAAAGACTTTCGCTTCACGACGTCGTTTGATCGTTATCAAAGCTTTGCAAGACAAGTGATCAAAAGGGCTTTGAACAGGCTCCCGTTTCGTTTAGAGGTCAGGGGTCGAGCCCGGGGTCTGATACCGGAACCACCGGCTCGTTACTAGCCACGCCGCTTGCCTAATGATCCCGTTCAGAACATCCGGGTTCAGCGGGTTCCGTTCCACTGGTCAAACCGCCGGGTGGGGTCACATGACCTGCTGTAATATTTGATGCATCTCACCGATCGACTGATCAATACTGCATGATCAGTTTGGGTCTCATTGGACAGTGAGCACCGGGCCTCACCGGGTCAGTCCTAAACATTCTGACCTTTCTGACAGCTGCTGAGGGAACATGCTGATAAACTGATAAACCACGTGATGGTAGAACTATCGATCCAGTTTAAATAAGGGGGGGGTTACAACTCCACAATTGATCCAGACTATTTGAATGTGTAGCAATGTATTCTGAATATAATACACACTGTACACACACACACGCGCGCACACACACGCACGCACGCGCACACAGTCAGATTATCGATCACGGACACCGGATTTAGCGACTCACAGTTCCTGATGTCGGAGATGAACACGGCTAATCCCCGCATCCCGTCTCCCTTCGACACCGCCGGCATGTCGGCGGCTCCCCGTCCCCGCTGCGGCCTTCTCCGTGGAAATGAACGTCGGTCGGCGGGAGCGTCCGTTAGCCGCTAGCTAGCTCTTCGGTGCCGCCCGGTGACTGCGTGTCCGGCTCCGGTAGCTTGATTAGCTAGTTGTCGGTGGGTCAACCGGCAGCAGGACGCGTTAGCCCCGTTATCCGGGACGTTTCCGCCGGCTATGACGAGCTAATGCTCCGGTGACCGCCTCGGCGCTAGCCGCTGCAGGATGTCCTAAACACCGCGTTTCCCTCTCCGGTCGACGCGGCGGCGATCAGCGTCGGGTTACCGTGAAGCTAGCTCGACAGCTAGCCGGATAGCTTTAGCATTCAAATAACGGAGCGCATCGGCGGCTGGCCGCAACGCGTCAGTCCTCCGAGCCGATCGGCCTGCTCCGCCGCACCGTACCGATCACAAGTCCCCCCGTGACTGATGGCCGCGATCCGCGCCCCGGCTCGGCTAAAGCTCGTGACAGAATCCGAAACGGGAACGCGCGGCGGGATCGTGCACGCACACGTTCATTCTCTAGTGTGATCGAAGTCTGCAGCTCATCGATCCGACGTGCGGCCGGACACGGGACACGGAGAGACGCTTCCGTTCACCGGACAGTCCTGAATGCTTTCCGTTGTTGTTGCGTCATGCAGTTTAAACTGCAGACTCAGCATGACGTCATCAGCGTGTTTGTGTCGACGTCGAGCACGGAATGAGTGGAGCAGTGTCCTCGGGGGGGGGGGGGGGGGGGGGCTGCTGGACCTCACGCCACGGACGAGTCGCCAGTTTGCCTTGTGTCAGAGCAACATGGAAGCCAGACAGGGCCCACATTCACCCAGTGGACAATAGAGGAGGCTGAGAACCCAGAGAACCGGGGAGAATCGGAGAGAACCCAGAGAATCGGAGAGGACCCAGAGAACCGGGGAGAACCCAGAGAGAACCGGGGAGAATCGGAGAGAACCCAGAGAATCGGAGAGAACCCAGAGAACTGGGGAGAACCCAGAGAGAACCGGGGAGAACCCAGAGAACCAGGGAGAACCCAGAGAGAACCGGGGAGAAACCAGAGAACCAGGGAGAACCCAGAGAACCGGGGAGAACCCAGAGAACCGGGGAGAACCCAGAGAGAACCCAGAGAACCGGGGAGAACCCAGAGAGAACCGGGGAGAATCCAGAGAACCGGGGAGAACCCAGAGAAAACAGAGAGAACCCAGAGAAACCAGAGAACTGGGGAGAACCCAAAGAACCCAGAGAACCGGGGAGAACCCAAAGAACCCAGAGAACCAGGGAGACCCGGGAGAATGCCCCCCATGTACCAGGGGTTACCCAACGCTCACCCTGACTTCATCATTTGCTTTCCTTCCTTCCCGTACTCGTGATCAATCACCGAGGTACTCAAGTGGAGGAGTTTGAGACTCGCCACCGACCCGGAAAGGACCGATCATTTGGAGGTGCTGATCCTGATGATGATGAATCTATTTATTAGATAGAATGTTAGAGTACAAGTACAGTCACACAGTAGCATGTATTACAGTACAAGTACAGTCACACAGTAGCATGTATTACAGTACAAGTACAGTCACACAGTAGCATGTATTACAGTACAAGTACAGTCAAACAGTAGCATGTATTACAGTACAAGTACAGTAAACAGTAGCATGTATTACAGTACAAGTACAGTCACACAGTAGCATGTATTACAGTACAAGTACAGTAAACAGTAGCATGTATTACAGTACAAGTACAGTCACACAGTAGCATGTATTACAGTACAAGTACAGTCAAACAGTAGCATGTATTACAGTACAAGTACAGTCAAACAGTAGCATGTATTACAGTACAAGTACAGTCACACAGTAGCATGTATTACAGTACAAGTACAGTCACACAGTAGTATGTATTACAGTACAAATACAGTCAAACATCCTGTCTAAGAGGAGCATTTCTTGCGGTCTTGTTTCCGTTGAAAGTCCTTCGTACATAAATCATCGACAATTAATAATACAAATAAAACTAATATTAAATTACTCAATTGATGCAAAATAACACTAGAAAAATAAAATAAAAATAATTTTACACCACAGATGCAAAATGACAATAAATTACAAAGACACTTAATATGTACAACGTAGGTGGACAAGAGGGGGTGGGGGGGGGGGGGGGGTTTGATCCGGAGAGAGTCGTGATGACTATCTCCGTTTCTGCCCCCCTGAAAGGTGTATTTTTAGGGCCGTTTTGAAGGAGGCCAAAGAGGTGCATGTTTTGAGGGCAGGAGTCAAACCGTTCCACCCTTGGGGGGCAGTATTATAAAAAGATGATTTACCCATGTTAGTCCTGTAGGAGGGTGTAATCAGGTTGTTGTTTGAGCTGCATTGACTATTTTAAATGCCAATTCCATTTTGAGCCATTTTAGGCTAGCAAAATGTCCAGGGAGAAGGTGGGTCATGGGCCCCAGATTGAGGAGTAGCCGAATCAGTTTGTTTTGGGAGGTTTGGAGCCTGGTTTTCAGGGACACTTTGATGTTTGAGTACCAGGAGGTGCTAGCATAGTCAAAGAGGGGCTGAACGAGGCTCCAGCAAGCGTCCGGAGACAAAAGACATTCTGCCCAGAAATCTTGTTCTTTGATTGACTTTTTTGATCACCTTAGTTGCCATACTATCGCCAGACAGGTATTTGTCAAGAACACAGCCCAAATAGGTAATCTCACTTAGAGAGCGTAGTGATCCCCCTAGCCTCGCACTCAGCTGCAAATGACACCGGTCCTCAAGGTCCAGGCAGGATGAGTCCAACAGGACAACATTGTCCCCAAAAAGCAGAGATGAAATCCTCTGGTCCCCAAAACCTGACCCCCCCCCCCCCCCCCAGGTTTAAGGTCTGCCGTGATGCATTTTCCACTTTGTCAACAATTAACTTTCGTAAAACCTGTCAAACAAACAAGCCCGACTGCTCAGAACAGCAGTTTTTTATCTATTCATTTCCATTCTAATCCAGCAGGTGGTGATAATTCACCTTTAAGGCTGTCTGCAAAGCGCCAGAAGAAGAAGAAGAAGAAGCGGAAGTGGAAGAGGAAGTAGGAGGAGGACCGACGAAGAAGAAGACGAGGACGAGGCAGCAGCGAACCGAAATGGCGGCACTCTCAGAAAGAATGGAGGTAATGAGTTATATTACCGGGTATTCTGTGTCCTCTGTTATCGCGCTGCGACGCTCCTTGCGGGTTTAAAGCGTGTTTATATCAGAGTCCGGATTCACGGAGAAGGTACAGAATGTGTCCATTTCAGCGTGACGGGCTCATCGTGTCCCGCAGCCGCTCATTCATTCAGGCTCGTGTGAGCCGGGGCGAAACGCGGTCCGAAGCTCTCCGTGTTTAACGTGGAAGTAACGTCGATGGCCGTCGCTTCAATTTGGAGCGATTTGGGGCTTCGGTTGATGAAGTTCATGCGGAAGCTGTTCGGCTGTGAGAAGATTGAAAAGCCGCATGGGGACTAGCCCAGGAGCTAGCGGCGCTAAGCTAGCGGTGCTGAGCTAGCATCCCGAGCTAGCGGTGCTAACCTTGCGGCGCTGAGCTAGCATCCCGAGCTAGCGGTGCTAACCTTGCGGTGCTGAGCTAGCATCCCGAGCTAGCGGTGCTAACCTTGCGGCGCTGAGCTAGCCTCCCGAGCTAGCGGTGCTGAGCTAGCATCCCGAGCTAGCGGTGCTAACCTTGCGGCGCTGAGCTAGCCTCCCAAGCTAGCGGTGCTAACCTTGCGGCGCTGAGCTAGCCTCCCGGGCTAGCGGTGCTAACCTTGCGGCGCTGAGCTAGCTTCCCCGTTAATCTGCCGGGTTTCTATGGCAGCCGGCATCCATCCGACATCACCACTTCTTAGAGAGGGAACTACATGTTTACGACATTTTCTGTTTCGGCAGTAGACCTCCAAGTCACGCGTGCTGCTTTGTGCTCCCCTGATCCCGCTCACGCATCACTCGTCCCCGGGTGGTCGGAGGCTTCTTTGTTAGTGGACTGATTGATAAGCTAGCTCGTCCGGTACACTGCAGCGAATTTTTAATGCGTCTATTTAAGCACATCTATCGGTTTTGAGTCGATCCAAAATATTTCTATTGCTGGTAAAGTAAGTAGAGTTTTGTTCCGGGGGGGGGGGGGGGGGGTCTGGGGCCACCCAAAAGAGCGACGCTACGAAGCTACTCGCCGGTTGTGATCCGTACCTCCTTATAGATTGTATTAACTGTTTAGGTTTCTCAGGCAGAGAGCTCAGCCAAGCCTGCAGCTGAAGACATGACTTCAAAGGACTACTACTTCGATTCGTACGCCCACTTCGGCATCCATGAGGTAATTGAATTCGCGATTAACCGCAGAGCTTTAATGGTGAAACTCGAGGATCTGACCCTTCTGGCGTCGCCGCTTCCTGCTCGCTCTCCCCGTAGGAGATGCTGAAGGACGAGGTTCGCACTCTGACCTATCGCAACTCCATGTTCCACAACAAACACCTGTTCAAGGACAAGGTGGTGCTGGACGTCGGCAGCGGGACGGGCATCCTCTGCATGTTCGCTGCCAAAGCGGGGGCAAAGAAGGTCATCGGGGTGCGTGCCCAGTGCCGGCGCGCGGCCGCTGAGCGCCTGTTCTTGACCGTGACGGCCCGCTTTGTTTCTCCTTCTCCCCGAATAGATAGAGTGCAGCAGCATCTCGGACTACGCTGTAAAGATCGTCAAGGCCAACAAGTTGGACGAAGGTGGGTCGATGCGATCCGATCGCGGTGGTGCGGGGTTCCGGAACGCGCCGGACTGAGCGAGCTTCTTGTGTCTCCAGTTGTGACCATCATCAAAGGGAAGGTGGAGGAGGTGGAGCTGCCTGTGGAGGGAGTGGACATCATCATCTCCGAGTGGATGGGCTACTGCCTCTTCTACGAGTCCATGCTCAACACGGTCATCTACGCGAGAGACAAGTGGCTGGTGCGTGTGTGTGTGCGTGCGTGCGTGTGTGCGTTGTTTCTTACCACCTTCAGAGGGCTGAGAGCGAGGGAGTCGCGTCCGCACGACCAAATCGTCCCCGTAAGAGAAGCAGCAGATGAGCCTGACCAGAGGAGGAGTTAGGAAGAGGACTTGTCTGGAGGAATAGTTATAATGTACAAAACGAGTTCCTTAAAACGCTCAAAATGCCTCAGAAGTCGGGCCGAGGTGAGCCGACCAAAGGCGGAGTCTACCTGAGCTGGTTCGGTTTGGGTCGACGTGGGCGGAGTCTACCTGAGTAGGTTCGGTTTGGGTCGACATGGGCGGAGTCTACCCGAGTAGGTTCGGTTTGGGTCGACGTGGGCGGAGTCTACCCGAGTAGGTTCGGTTTGGGTTGACGTGGGCGGAGTCTACCTGAGCTGGTTCAGTTTGAGTCGACGTGGGCGGAGTCTACCCGAGTAGGTTCAGTTTGAGTCGACGTGGGCGGAGTCTACTTGAGTAGGTTCGGTTTGGGTCGACGTGGGCGGAGTCTACTTGAGTAGGTTCGGTTTGGGTCGACATGGGCGGAGTCTACTTGAGTAGGTTCGGTTTGAGTCGACGTGGGCGGAGTCTACTTGAGTAGGTTCGGTTTGAGTCGACGTGGGCGGAGTCTACTTGAGTAGGTTCGGTTTGGGTCGACGTGGGCGGAGTCTACTTGAGTAGGTTCGGTTTGGGTCGACGTGGGCGGAGTCTACCTGAGCTGGTTCGGTTTGGGTCGACGTGCCAGAACAAAACGCTCCTGATTGGGCGCTTCGTATGTGGGTTTTTATCGCGTTTATTCTTTTGAGCTTTTAGTTGTGGATCCAAACGAAGGCAGCAGGAAGACGCCTGGAAACGAGAAGAGGAGAGTAGAGAGAACTGCTGAGTGATGGCGTCCGTGTGTCGGCGCTCGCTGCGCCGTGCGGCACGGCGAAATGGGCAATTTCAACTTTTGTTACGGAACCGGAGCTAAAGGGAGGAAACGTGCAGGAGGACAGTTACCCGGTCGTTTAATGGAGGACTCCCCCCTTTAAGAGGAATAGCCCCTCCCCTTCCTCCTGCCCCCCCCCCTCCCTCCGGACACCGCAGCCTAAACGGTGTAAATGATACAGAACTGTGTTAAATTAACTTTTATTATGCTTTTGTTTTTCGTATTATTTACACCTTTATGTGTTTTCTGTTTAGATACACGTAGTTACACATTAATATAACTGTCGGCATGGAAACGGACATTAATCTGCTGCGTAGGAACGGATTCATCCAGTTTACATTATTTCTGAAGGGAAATAGAGTTTCGGTTTTGGAACAGTATTGTGGAACGCATTATGTTGGAGAACCGCGGTTCCGCCGTCTGAGGTGCAGCAGAAGTTCCCGACCGGACCATGTAGAAATGGTCCAAACTGGGCCTCGCACCGCTGGTCCGATTGTTCCCAGGCTACAACAAGCAAAACCGCAAACGCCATCGTATCGCTGGTCGTTTCAGTTCAGTTAAAAACGAGTCTCCCTTCAGAGAGTTAAAGCTGTACAACACACCGTTTCTCCTCTCTGGGACAGACAGTCGATGTTTCTGCAGTAAAAGACGAATCGCGCTGACTTCAGAGTATGTAACGTTGCCGTGGAGACCAAAGAAATGTCTCAGCACTTCCCCCGCCACCAGATTGCACCTGTTTTTGACTTCCCCTTCTATTCCCCATTGTCTCACGGGGATGGTCTATAAACGCCGGTTTCCTTTCCCCTTTGACAGAAGCCGGATGGACTCATTTTCCCCGACAGGGCGACCCTTTACGTGACTGCCATTGAAGACAGGCAGTACAAGGACTACAAAATCCACTGTGAGTAGCCTCTGAGCCCGCTTGTGCGCTTCGCTGAGGTCCAGCCGGTCACCGTCGTGTGCTCCTCGGCCAGGGTGGGAGAACGTCTACGGCTTCGACATGTCCTGCATCAAGGAGGTGGCCATAAAGGAGCCCCTGGTCGACGTGGTGGATCCCAAGCAGCTGGTCAGCAGCGCCTGCCTGATCAAGGTCAGTGGATGCAGGTTGTTGGGTTCAGTCCCCAAAGAGGCGAATCCTCTATCCTGGATTATTTGATGCCTTTAAACTTGTTTTAGCTCGTTAAGATAAGGGGACCTATTATAGAAACTCACTTTCCCACGTCTCTACACCGTTATGGTGACTGTGGTTCCTTAGCAACTGAGTCGAGGTCACTGTCAGGAATGCGTGAAGCGTTTAAGTACGGAGAACTAGACCAGTGGAACCATGTTGATCGATTAATGGGTTGAATGAGTAATATTTATGAGTAATATTTGTTTGTTGTATAAATGGTGCTGCGACGTTTCTTCAAATTTTCTGACTGAAGTTATTCTCCCAAAGCCAGAGTGAAGGCCCCGCCCTGGAACATGAATGAATGAAATGCTTTTAACACTGCCTAATTCTAAATCGTTCAGTGGCAGCGGTTTGTGCTTATTTTGCACTATTTTTCAAGACCCTCAGAATATTCTGCAGATACCGAACCTACCAGAACAATCTGTTTAAAACGGAGCCCAAAGGTTATTGGCGTAGTGCGGGTTCCACGTTCCCAGACCCCCTGCCCCGTGGAGGCACAGTTAAAAATAAATATAAATGGGGCGTAAAATATATCCATAAACAAATACTCGAGCGACTCTAATCCTAATCCAACCACAGGGCCCGCACGCCCGAGCAGATTACGTAGCCCTGAAGTGGTCTGCTCCGATAGACTCGTGTGAAGTTGGCTGCCGATCAATGATCAAGGCTTCGGGCGGTTCGGAGAGGCGGCCGTCGTGAGGGTGAAGCGGTCCGGCTGGAACCCGCGGCTGTGTCTTCATGCCCTTTGACCTGCCGGAGCCTCTGAATTGATCCGTTTCTGGTCTGCTCTCGTCTCGTTGCTCCTTCAGGAGGTGGATATTTACACGGTGAAGTTGGAGGACCTCTCCTTCACCTCGCCGTTCTGCCTGCAGGTGAAGAGGAACGACTACATCCACGCCTTGGTCACTTACTTCAACATCGAGTTCACTCGCTGCCACAAGAGGACCGGCTTCTCAACCAGTCAGTTTCCTTTCAAACGAGCACCGAGTGTGTGTGTGTGTGGGGGGGGGGGGGGCATCCTGTCTGTGTATCTCCGCTACGTCCCCTCTCGTTGCCTTTCTTGCGCTCCTGATGGAAACGGGAACGAGCATAAAGCTTCCTTCCTTCCGGGGCGCCGAGCTTAACGTCTCCTGAATCGAATGTGGCAAAGGAAACTGTAATTTCAGTCCAGGTTCTCGTTAGAACTGGGGGGGGGGTGATTTAGAACGCTGATTCTTGATAGATCTCACTGTCCTGAGCTTAAATGGTCTCGGGCTGAGTGGTTCTGCCAGACGACTGCACCCTGACCCCGGTTGTCCTGTCACCAGGTCCAGAGTCCCCCTACACCCACTGGAAGCAAACCGTCTTCTACCTGGACGACTATCTGACCGTCAAGACTGGGGAGGAGATCTTCGGCACCATCAGCATGAAGCCGAACGTCAAGAACAACGTGAGCAGGCCCCGCCGGCCGACGGCGCCGTCCCTTGGTTCGAGCGGCGGTGATTCTGACTGTGTGTTCTTCTGGGTTGCAGAGAGACCTGGACTTCACCGTAGACATTGACTTTAAAGGTCAGCTGTGTGAGGTGTCGAAGACGTCCGAGTACAGGATGCGCTAAGATCCGCCCTGCCTCGGTCTGGCTGTAGAAGAGGACCGGATTTGTCTGAGTCTGTACAATAGTTCCCCCGGCAACCAGATTTTAAGAGTCCTGTTGTTCCCCTTCTTTTTCTGATGTTGACAGTATTTAAAACATCCCGCCTGTCTTTTGGTTTCGGGTTATGTCTTTTTGCATGTGTGAGACGGCCCCGTGTGTCCGTGGTACTACTGTTCAGTCGGTTGCTCTCATCCCGCCGGCCTGCTTGTAGTTCTGTTGCGACGCTACGTAACCAGGAGCCGTGTGAAAACGCAACCCGAGCAGTTGTGTGTGTAAACGGGTTCTGTGTCGCTGTAGCGTGCAGAAGTACGAGCCGGGACGGCCGGCCTGCCGGAGGTGTCTTTCAAAGCGGCGACGAGTCTCGGCTGTTCAATAAATGTAACGCTCCTAGAAGCGGCTGGCTTGGACGCCGAGCTGAGCCGTGTCTGTGGGCGTGTGTTCCAGTCCCGTGTATTACAGACGTGTTAACGTTCTACTAAACGTACTGGTGTAACCACACGGATGATTCGTGTTGGCCGTGCCACCAACATCTCTAGTAATGGTTCCGTTGTGGGACACTAGTAGACGCCATTGTTCACCGAGTTGACCTTGTATTACTTTGAAAGTGTGGTCACTAAACATTGATGTAAACGCCATGGATTTGGGAGCGCCGGGCCGCACCAACGCAGGCGCCGCCCGTCGAGACGGTGACGCCTGCACAGGAAGCGGCGCTCCGTGGGCGTTGCAGCCTTGATGCGCCGACCTTGGTTTCATTTAGACTCCGTTACTGTTGGAGCAGAGACCAAATGTTCTGTTGGCTTTGATGCGCTGAGGTTGGCTTTGATGCGCTGGGGTTGTTGGCGTCTGAGCGGTAGTACTTCCATTTGAACTGACTGACCACACATTGAATTTTTGTATTTGGTTTCCTATTAGCTGCTTTATTTTTAATAAAACAAATAAAACTTTGCTTTTGGTGCGTTTCTGAGTTTCTAATGTCTCCGAGAAGGCCTTGGGCGACACCTGAAAGTCTGAACAGGATTCGGACCCGGTACCTACTTGCAGTGGGGCAACGGCGCTGACCGCTACGCCAGCTTGCCACAAGCAATCCGTTGAAGTATGAGCCGGCGAGAGGAGGCCTCCGCCGTGCAGCTCACTAACTCACCTTTCTGTAAAACACGCCCACATGACTTGGTCGGCCAATCATGGCGCTACGCGTACATGAGCACGTGTTTGCTTCCTCGGACAAAAAAAAGTCGTGAAAAATGACCGTTCTCATGACTGGCGTGTGTAGCCGTGACGACCGGTGGTTCTCCTGCAGCTGGATCGAGCTGCAGGAGAACACGACCGGTAGAATCCAGTTAAAAAGTGAAATGAATCCGTCATCTATGCAGAAGTAACGAACTAAAGCGTTTAGCTAGCGTCGGGAGAAAGTTCTCGGTACAGTTCTGTGTTTTATTAGCGTCGGTTAATTCACCGTCTGATTTAATGTGGTTAACCGAATATTTACGTCTGTTACACACTAACTCACCGATCCATCGGTGTTTATATAGATAAAGGCTGCGGCTAGCTCGAGGCTAGCGTTAGCCTCCCACATCACTAAACATTTGTTAACTTTTAGTTTGACTCGCTTGTCACCCACGAATAACAACTGATTAAAACGTAGCGTTTAATCAATCTATTTAGAACCCGATTGATTGTTCGACCATAGAATAAACTATAGAGATATATTTAATAAGTCCTACCAACATTTTCTTCGGTAAACTACTGCTAGATCCCGTAAGGGGTCACCACAGCAAATCAATGTTCTCCACCTCACCCTGTCCTTTGCATCGTCCTCCCCAACACCAGCCACTCTCATGTCCTCCCTCACTACGTCCATGTCTCTTCTCCTGGGTCGTCCTCTAGTCCTGTTCCCTGGCAGTTCCATCCTCAGCATCCTTCTACCGATATAGTCCCTGTCTCTCCTCTGGACATGTCCAAACCATCAAAGTCTGGTCTCTCTGACCTCGTCTCCAAAACGTCTAACCTTCACTGTCCCTCTTATTGTCTCATTTCTAATCCTGTCCAACCTGGTCACTCCCAAGGAGAACCTCAGCACCTTCATCTCCTCCCCTTCTAGCTCCGCCTCCCATGATGGACTGTCTCTAAGCCGTCCATCATGTCTGTCCTCACCACTGTCTCCAAGCCGTCCATCATGGCTGTCCTCACCACTGTCTCTAAGCCGTCCATCATGTCTGTCCTCACCACTGTCTCTAAGCCGTCCATCATGTCTGTCCTCACCACTGTCTCTAAGCCGTCCATCATGGCTGTCCTCACCACTGTCTCTAAGCCGTCCATCATGGCTGTCCTCACCACTGTCTCTAAGCCGTCCATCATGTCTGTCCTCACCGCTGTCTCTAAGCCGTCCATCATGGCTGTCCTCACCACTGTCTCCAAGCCGTCCATCATGGCTGTCCTCACCACTGTCTCTAAACCGTCCATCATGGCTGTCCTCACCACTGTCTCTAAGCCGTCCATCATGGCTGTCCTCACCACTGTCTCTAAGCCGTCCATCATGGCTGTCCTCACCACTGTCTCTAAGCCGTCCATCATGGCTGTCCTCACCACTGTCTCTGAGCCGTCCATCATGGCTGTCCTCACCACTGTCTCTAAGCCGTCCATCATGGCTGTCCTCACCACTGTCTCTAAGCCGTCCGTCATGGCTGTCCTCACCACTGTCTCTAAGCCGTCCGTCATGGCTGTCCTCACCACTGTCTTGTAGACCTTTCCCTTCGTCCTCGCTGACTCTCCTATCACAGAGCTCATTCCCCTTTAATTGGATCTACACCGTCTCCATGGTGATCTGGATTATCAAAAGGTTCTAAATTGGACCCCTTCATGCAGGTTTTACAAGATGAGATTTTTTTTAAAAGTCTCCATTATAAGTAAGTGGGAAAATCTTGTTTTGTTTTGTCCGGACAGGTTCGGAACGTTCGTAAGTAAATATAAGTTGGGCAAATGGTAAATCTCTCTCTCTAATATTAAATGCACCACGGTCGGTCGAGACGTGCATCACACTTTGATGTTTTGTGCTGCGTGGACCTTTTTCACAGCGTTTGCAGAGATGTGTTCTACCTTTTTGATTTTGTGACTTTGAAGGTTTTCCAGAGAGTAAAAAAAGACCTCTTGCGCCCCCTGTTGGCCATCTAAAGAGTGTCGCTTCCTGCCCAGGAACAAACAAGTGCCTCCATCTTGAGTGTTAATCCTTTGATAAAGTGATCTGCCAATGCTTTTTTTTTTTAAAGAAACAGTCCACTCCGGCTCCGGCTCCGGTTCCGGCTCCGGTTCCGGTTCCTCGCTGGCGCTGCCATTACGTCCGGCTGCTCTGAGGAAATTTGAGTAAGTTGCAGGATGATAAAAGATAAACTGCAGTATCGATCTTTCTAATTTGAAATTTTTGCAGTATCGATCCGATACCAATACTCATCTCGGTATTGATATTTGGATCGATAAAGAACCCCCCCCCCCCCCCCCCCCTCCTGAATTGCCTCGTCTCAGCCTCATATTAATTAGCTGCAGGAGCATACTGATAACCCACAGAAGAATGGTGACACTCGGGCGCTTTCACACTGCACCAAGAGGACTCGGTTCCTTTAGGAGCAAATTCTTGCATTCATAATTAGTTGAAAGGTCTGCTTTCACACTGATTTCATCCAATCATCAAGCCCCAGAGACACTGATGGGCGGGACAAAGCCCAGCATTGATCCAATGACCGTCCAGTTTCTACGCTCACGCTGGACTGTGTTAAAGCGCCGTGGAGCTGCGGGGAGAAGTCGTGTCAGTTACCGGTGATCAGTAGCTGGTTCTGAACAAAAGATGAAAGTATTATAACGCATATTTAGTTAATGAAATGTACACACAGCGGTACATATTTCGGTAACTGAGCTTCCCCTGCAGAGCAGCTTGGAGTACTCGCTGTACTTCCTCTTCCGGAGACGCACCGCGTAGCGTCACTACGGACAGCTGATCCTGCGTTTGCTCCGGTGAGCTTTCACACTGCTGACGGAACGGAGCAGGGTTCTCTTGCAAGCGAACCGAGACCCTCGTTTTCAGACAGACTTTTTTAATGCTCTCCAGAGTCCGGATGAGCTTTCACACCAGCCCAAACGGAGCGGATTATCTGAAGAAAGGAACTCTGGTCCATTTAAAGGGGAGCAAACAGCGGCAGTGTGAAAGCACCCTAAAACACTGGAGAACGTGTTTTCACTGAAGCATTGACGGCGCCGTTTGAGTTTATTAGCTTAGCTGCATTAAACTATCCTGTTAAAAACTCTACAGCTACCTCTCCTCGACACTTCCTCCACAGGCGTCTCGTCCGGGCCAACTGCCTTCCCGTTCTTCATCCTCTTCATTGCTCTTCTCTTGCTGCTGGCTGCTGATGCACCCGTCTTCCTCCTCTTCTTCATCTTTGTCTTCGACCCACAGTAATCCAACTTCCAGCGTTAGCGGTGTTGCTAACCCACGGGACGCTGCTGGCGGTCGTTGTTAACCCGGGCCTCGACCGATCCCATATTTTTTGAGGCACCATTTTATGCCGAATTCCATTCCGGAGAGACCGGCAATGCTACATTAGCTTCTGCTAACCGCACTACCAGCACTACCATGAGGCTGCATCCCTTTAAACACAAACATAAATATGAGGAAGACAAATGTAATTTACTCACAAAATAAAGACCTTGGTTGCTGCATTCATTCAGCTATTAGTTTCTGTTTAGTCAACTAAATAATGTATCATTTATTTACCCTGGAGCGCGTTCTTGTTTTCTGTTAACTTGATGATAAATTAGGATTAATCAATAGAACCCTGCTCAAGCACCTTAAAGATACCCAAATACACTTCATACATTCATTGTTCAGAATAGCTATAATATCAGATTCTGTTAAATGAATTACCCAGTGCCATAACACACACACACACACACACACACACACACACACACACCTACACACACACACACACCTACACACACACACACACACACACACACACACACACACACACACACCTACACACACACACCTACACACACACACACACACACACCTACACACACACACACACACACGCACACACACCTACACACACACACCTACACACACACACACACACACACACCTACACACACACACACGCACACACACCTACACACACACACACACACACACACACGCACACACCTACACACACACCTACACACACACCTACATGCACACACACACCTACACACACACACCCACCTACACACACACACACACACACCTACACACACACACACACACCTACACACACACACACACCTACACACACACACCTACACACACACACACACCCCTACACACACACACCCACCTACACACACACACACACACACACACACACACACACCTACACACACACACACACACACACCTACACACACACACACACACACCTACACACACACACACACCCACACACACCTACACACACACACACACACACACACACCTACACACACACACACACACACGCACACACACACAGGCTCTGGTCTCTTCCTCAGCAACCACAGTTACTAAGAGACGGATGGCAGCGTTTCCATGGCATCAGCTCGAGTGGCTGAGTCATCTTCACGGCAGTGCACGCTCACATATGAGTGCACGTATGTGTTTGTTTCATCATCGCTGGTGTCGATTCATTCTCTTCCCCTGGTTTTAAATAGTGAGTGTCTTTAACCCTCCTTTGATGTGAAGTAGTGAACTGCTTTCCTTAAATTCACGGAATCCTGAGGGTTCTGTTTTAATGCAGACGTGACTCAAGACTTGTCTTTTCTTACTTCATGTGACACAAATGTAACTTTTATATTTATTTACAAAATAACATTTTTGACAACCTCTAGAGCAGGGGTTCTCAAAACATTTTCACCAGCAAACAGCTTTCACATGATGCCATACTGGCGGATATGAAGACAACCGATCCGGGTGAGGATGACGAGGAGCACGAGTTTCTCTGAGAGGGTTTGTGCTTCCTGGTGGACCGGTCTCACCGGGAAGCTGAGGATCATCTCCTGGTGGACCGGCCTCACCAGGAAGCTGAGGATCATCTCCTGGTGGACTGGCCTCACCAGGAAGCTGAGGATCATCTCCTGGTGGACCGGCCTCACCAGGAAGCTGAGGATCATCTCCTGGTGGACCGGTCTCACCGGGAAGCTGAGGATCATCTCCTGGTGGACCGGCCTCACCAGGAAGCTGAGGATCATCTCCTGGTGGACTGGCCTCACCAGGAAGCTGAGGACCATCTCCTGGTGGACTGGCCTCGCCAGGAAGCTGAGGATCATCTCCTGGTGGACTGGCCTCGCCAGGAAGCTGAGGATCATCTCCTGGTGGACCGGCCTCACCAGGAAGCTGAGGACCATCTCCTGGTGGCTGCACGAGGCCTGCCGTTGTGAAGCTGGTTAGATATGCTGCCAGATCCAAATCTAAACTGTGGTTACGTCAAATTAGAATATTACAGAAATTTAATTCAGGGACAGGAAGTGGATTTTAACAAGATGTTTTGCTAACAACAACTTTCCCAGCTGCACAAGACAGGACCCCCCCCCCCCCCCCCAGGTTGGCATCCTGTCTTCTTATCACAAGTTGCACAGAGTCTCCTTCACATGATGGTCACAAGTTTTAAGCTGACAAGAAAAAATTAACAAAGATTCAAAATTAAACAACACGATAATAATTCCAGCCAAAACAAACGGGTACAGGAATCGGGACGACACAGAAGCAACGAGAGACTGCAAGCCAGAGTGACGGCATCAACTGAGGGAAGGAACGGGACCGTTTACCCTGAAAATAACCGCAACCTCCTCCGGGCCGGGTCAGTTACCATGGTGACCTAGCCGAGGCAAAAGACTCCGCCTAACTCGCTGACCCATACGGTCGACTTTGCAGCATGTGTGCACGTCGGTTGAGCGGGTCGCCCAGGGACCGACATGTCAGCGGTTCGACTCCCGGGTGTCCACGTGTCCTTGGGCAAGACGCCGAACTTAGCCGCCGGCTGGCATGGCAACCATCATCGCACCTTGGAGCTGCAGTAGGGCTGTGTTTCTGCTAAGTGTACTGTATATGCTGTGTGTTATTAGTAAATACACACGGTAGTGCGTTGTATACAGCCCCCCCCCCCCTATTGCAGACAGTCCTCCTCTGTTTCCACTGGGAGGCCTTGCATTATTAACGCTCTTTATGGGCCGTGGTGTCTGTTTCTGGCTTTTTAATCTTGACTGTGCTTCTGTTTATTTACTTTGTTTCAGTATGTGTGTGTGTGTGTGTGTGTGTGCGTGTGTGCTTGTGTTCTCTGTGCATGATCATGCATGGTCCATGGCTGTATTCCATGCATCGGTGGGTGCAACTCTTTCTGCCAATGGGAGGTGGGAGACTGAACAGGAGGGCAGGACTCCATAAATAGAAAGCTCTCCAGCTCCCAGCCTCTTCTGAGAGAGAGAAACACACACACACACACACACACACACAAAGATAGATATAAGAGGAGGAGAGACAGTGAGCAATGACATCACTTCCTGATATAGGAGATGTCCATAAAAGGACAAATCTAAAGGAGTTTATGGAAAGATCACAAAATATTTATTTCAATTTAAGTTAGTTATTTCGCATTGCGGGGCCACCACTCACATACACACACACTCACACACACACACTCACACACATACACACTCACACACACACTCACACACTACGGGCAATTTGGGGAACTCTGCACAGATAGGACTTGAACCCGGTACTTTCCTTGCTGCGAGGCGACAGCGCTAGCCGCTCCGCCGCCGTGGCGCCAGAGAGGAAAGACGCCACTTGTGACCGTGTTTATGCGTTTGTGTCTTTCCATGCGGAGGAAACTGGATCTTTGGATCCTGGAGGAAACGCCTTCTTTTTTTCAGAAATGGCTTTCTGCATAGCCGATAGGTGAAGAGGGAAAATGTGGAATTTGTGTCCCTATTCTTAAAAAAATCAAAGAAATGGGGCTGGATTTGTACAATGGAATTACAGTGTAGGTTGAAGATGGCAGGATGGCGCTGAATGCAGCGCTGAAGTCCACAAACAGGATCCTGCCGTAGGTTCCTGGGGAGTCCAGACCAGGACAAAGTGGAGGGTCCAGATTGACTGTGTCAATCCGCCCCCCCCCCCCCCCTGCAGCGGGTCCAGGAGGGGGGCGGTGAGGGTCTACAGATGTCAGCGCCGCCGGTCTGTAGTCATTCAGTCCTGTGATCCTTGACTTCTTGGGGACAGGGACAATGGTGGAGGACTTGAAGCAGGCTGACACCATGTCCACCCATCTGTCCATCTGTCCATCTGTCCATCTGTCCATCCGTTTAGTAGCGGAGACGACCTCAATCGTCTCGTCTACAGCCGATTATGTGCCTTGTAGCTGGAGCGTGTTGCTGGAGCCTATCACAGTTGACTACCGGAAAGAGGCGGGGTACACCCTGGACATGTCGCCAGCACATCGCGGGGCTACACAGAGTCTAACAGAGTCTAGGAATTGAACCCTGAACCGTCTTGCTGTGAGGGGACAGCGCTAACCACTATGCCACCGTGCCCCTCTGGTGTCTGTGTATCCATTCTAAATAGACGAATCACAGGCATGCAGAAAGTAGAGCCAGAAAGAGAGCGGCGGCCGGCACGGACACCGTTGCTCCCAAAACGCCGTCACAAAGTCGCCCCCTGACTCTAGAGGGCAGTCATGTGTCGACCTCGTGTTGAGTGGAGCGGTTCGATGTGCCGTTTCCATGGCGAAGATAGTTGCTGATGCTTGTTAGATAAATCTGCTCCCGCGTTTATCATGAATTCTGCTCAATGCTAAATGCTAAATGCTAAAACTAGCACCATCAGCCTCTGGGCCTTTACCCTGCAGCTAACTGCCATCAGCTCAGATGCATTGGCTCTCAGCAGGCGAGGATGTTTCCTACTTTGACTACTAACATTAGAACCACCTACCTCCTGCAGCCAGCTGGCTCTGGATCAAGCCCAACGGACTCTCCTTCACAGCTCTGCATGCAACCTGTTCAATCCCGATCAAAATCAGCAGAACTCACTCGAGAGAACTCACAAGGCTGTCGTCGATGAATGGACGGTGTTATTTTACAGGTGTTTACATGGAACGCTAATGAATATCTAACATAGTTCCCGGGTCACCAGTGTGGTGACGAGTCCTTACAACCAATCATAAATACAATGCAGCAAATATACCAGCGGATATCTGCGTATTGGCTCTACTTATATTGAATATAAGAAAAACTTCTGCAGCGACTCATCCTCTTCTGGCTCCATAGACCCCTTCCATTTTGGACGAGCTCACTAGAACCCATGACCCAAAGGTTCTGACACTGGGCTGTATGTGGGGATGCTTCTGATGAAGAACCCGACCAGAGAACAGCTCAGAACCCAGATTCTGGTTTGTCTGGTGGGAAGAAGATATATATATATATATACATGCAGTATATATATACACACACAGACAAACCAATACCACAAAGAACGAGTTCATAAGTCTACCAGGGGTGCCATACAAGTAAACATTTGAATCAGAATCAGACTCAGAATCAGTTTATTCTCAGTGAGGGTTCAGACTAGGAATGTTTCTCTGTGAAGTCGTGCTACATCTAACAGTAATGACAAAATACTAAAAACATACAAGTACACATACAAGTACACATCACAAAACAGCAGGATCAGGAGTGGATACACAGATGTGTATTAGCAGCATTAAAACTAGCGTAAAGTTACCGGTAGTAAAATGTTCATGAGTCCGGGACAGAATTATTAAGTGTTCATGAGTCTTACAGCCGAGGGGAAGAAGCTGTTCTTGTGGCGGGAGGTTCTGGTCCGGATGGACCGTAGCCTCCTGCCTGAGGGGAGAGGGTCAAAGAGTCCATGTCCAGGGTGAGAAGGGTCGGCTGTGATCCGACCTGCACGCCTCCGAGTCCTGGAGACATACAGGTCCTGGAGCGATGGCAGCTTGCAGCCGATCACCTTCTCCGCAGCACGTATGATGCGCTGCAGTCTGTGTCTGTCCCTGGTGGTGGCGCTAGCGTACCACACGGTGATGGAGGAGGTGAGGACGTCACATTCTTGTCACATTATCTAATGAAGGGAGGTTTGGTGGGTTTCTGTAGACCCCCCCCCCCCCCCCCCCCCCTTTGAAACCGTGCACCACTCCCACAACACTATAAGTAATTGTGATCCCAGCAACATCCAAGATATTCCCTGAAAAGAAAATTAGCGCCATCCTATGGCCGGGAGAAGAATTACATGGTTGGGTACAGCTGACTGTAAAAACAACAGGTTTTATTTTTTTATTTTTTACAGTGTAGCGTTATCTCAGACACTTTCCAAAGTCAATCGGTCCAGACCTCCTCTTTGCCCCTCCGACGCCCTGCAGCCCCCCCAGAGGCGGCGATGATGAAGACGCACTCGCTCAGGTAACTTTGCAAGCTGCGGGTCACGATGCGCGTGTCCTCGGAACAATCACGCACTGCTGCCGTTACGTAAGACGCAGACAGAGCGGCTCTGTGCACGTCGACGCTCCAGCTGCCCCATCCTATCGCTTTAAATGAGCCCGAGCTGCTCGCGCTGCGTGCGTGTGTGTGTGTGTGCGCGCGCGCGTGTGTGTGGAGAGGACAGCGAGGGCCGCTCTGTTGTGGAGGAGGACCAGCAGAGACGTCATTTAGCGCATGTTGGAGCGGTTCGGCAGCACCGCTCCTCGCCTGGCCCGCCGAGCCGAAGCCCGGGCGGTTGTGTTCGCGTCTGCGGCTCGATGGGCGCATCTCTCCGGTAGGACGCAGCGGGCAGGGCTGCCTTCTCATTAGTATTTATCGCTCCGGCTCTGCGCCGCAACGTTGGGAGAAACGTCAGAGAGGCAGCCGCGCCGATCATGGATTAATGCCCGAGTGAGCGTTCACCGAGAGGTAAGGGATGCTGGATGAGGGGGGGGGGCGCGGAGGATGTGCGCGCGCGGGGCCGCGCGGGGCCGTGCGGGGTGTTGGGCTGGGGCGGCAGCATCTCCACTGCGGCTCCTCCGCTCCGTCGAGGCGCAGGAGGCGCAGGAGGCGCATGGCGCGGGCTGCTCCGGCTCTTTGTGCACTTGGTGCGGCCATTGGGAGTCGGAGCTGATCAGCTGCATCGCGCTGCGTATTAACAACCACAATGACGTCAGCATTTGATCGGTGACGCAAGCCCCGTGGTTGTTTTTAATGTGGGTTGTGCTGGTCGCATCTCCAGCGCGATGCTCCTTCTGATTGCTCCATGTGATGAAGATGATGATCTGGAATGTTACATTTGATGGCGATGAAGATCCCCGATGAGCATCGAGGTCGGAAAGCAACGACCGGTTTTCGGGATCGTCTTCTCGAGTCAGAGACCTGAGACTTTGAGACACTCGGCATGCATTTGTCTGACTCAGCAATGGAGATGGTGGAGCGAGGGCTCCGCTTCCCATGATGCATTTCGGTGGTGGTGTCTATTATTAGATTGCGTGCTGTAAATGATGTCCCCTCCTTTAAGTTGGTTGCTCTTCTGACAATCGTCGTTCTTTTCTCATCAAATGTCTTCATTCCCAAAACGGAGAAAAATACGCAAACGCAGCCTGAAGAAGGAAAGTTCTAAAAGCCCCGGACGAGCGGCGAAAGCATCTGGAGCATCTGTGGGCAACCGGCCAATCAGTGTCATTTATGCCTGATGCTGAGACACTCTGAACTTTTCTGAACGCAGAAAGGGAGACGCAGGTTTATTATAACGGAGGGAAATGTTTGGGCCTCCACAAACAAGCAGGGCCAATGAAGAACGTAGCGCAGATACTGCTCTAGTGCACGGTTACCTATTCTAAACAAATAAGATAAGATAAGCAGCTTTATTTGTCATCATACAATACAATGAATACCATAAATAAACAATGGCTGGTAAGTAATACAATAATACAACAACAAACGCAGTAAGAAAATATGAGAGGTAGAGGGTTGGGAGCAGCAGGTAGAGCCAGCGGCGTCCGGCTCTAGCGTGACGTCTAACCCAGCGGCGTCCGGCTCTAGCGTGACGTCTAACCCAGCGGCGTCCGGCTCTGGCGTGACGTCTAACCCAGCGGCGTCCGGCTCTAGCGTGACGTCTAACCCAGCGGCGTCCGGCTCTAGCGTGACGTCTAACCCAGCGGCGTCCGGCTCTAGGGTGACGTCTAACCCAGCGGCGTCCGGCCCTCGGGTGACGTCTAACCCAGCGGCGTCCGGCCCTCGGGTGACGTCTAACCCAGCGGCGTCCGGCCCTCGGGTGACGTCTAACCCAGCGGCGTCCGGCCCTCGGGTGACGTCTAACCCAGCGGCGTCCGGCTCTAGCGTGACGTCTAACCCAGCGGCGTCCGGCCCTCGGGTGACGTCTAACCCAGCGGCGTCCGGCTCTAGGGTGACGTCTAACCCAGCGGCGTCCGGCCCTCGGATGACGTCTAACCCAGCGGCGTCCGGCCCTCGGGTGACGTCTAACCCAGCGGCGTCCGGCTCTAGCGTGACGTCTAACCCAGCGGCGTCCGGCCCTCGGGTGACGTCTAACCCAGCGGCGTCCGGCCCTCGGGTGACGTCTAACCCAGCGGCGTCCGGCCCTCGGGTGACGTCTAACCCAGCGGCGTCCGGCTCTAGCGTGACGTCTAACCCAGCGGCGTCCGGCCCTCGGGTGACGTCTAACCCAGCGGCGTCCGGCCCTCGGGTGACGTCTAACCCAGTGGCGTCCGGCCCTCGGGTGACGTCTAACCCAGCGGCGTCCGGCTCTAGCGTGACGTCTAACCCAGCGGCGTCCGGCCCTCGGGTGACGTCTAACCCAGCGGCGTCCGGCCCTCGGGTGACGTCTAACCCAGCGGCGTCCGGCCCTCGGGTGACGTCTAACCCAGCGGCGTCCGGCCCTCGGGTGACGTCTAACCCAGCGGCGTCCGGCCCTCGGGTGACGTCTAACCCAGCGGCGTCCGGCTCTAGGGTGACGTCTAACCCAGCGGCGTCCGGCTCTAGGGTGACGTCTACCTCGTCCTCATTGACACCATAGACCTATAGAGTTTATTTTTGATCCTCAGAGAAATGTGGAATAAAGTCCAAATACGAGACGATTCCGGTTTTCAAGGGATGTTTGACGACCCTCGCCGGACTGAAGATGCGTCGGTCCCACCTTGACGAGGTCGTGTGAGTGGGCGACAGTCCCGACCACCCCGTGAAGGAGGTCTTTAGTATGTCTGAAACCAGAGGATGAAACATGAATCATTAATATTTAGAGAAAGTACAGAACACACACACACACAAGTGGGCGATGGCTGTTTGAGTGGAAACATTTCTCCCGCTGAGCCCGCGTCCATCAACAGACTCCTCCTCAGACGCGGAGTCAGTGTTTAAGGCTCGCTGCTTTTCCCACATCCGGTCAGGAGAGAACGTCGTTCCCTCTCTGCTTGGTCCTCTCAAAGCCCAACGGTCAAGTGTGGCCTTTTCAATGTGTTGCTTCTTAAGGGGGGGGGGGGGGCGATGATTGCATCCACTCTCTATATTGGTATCATGTATTTTAGCTGGGCTGAGCATGTGCCACTGGTCAGTTGTCCTGCATTAAGGTTGCTCCAACGCCATGTTTAGACACTGCGACCATGAGATGTGGCTCTTTAGCAGGGTCAGAACCAAAATCAGAACTTAGTCTTTACTTTCAAAATTGTAAATGACGATCCTGGACGAAGGCCAGAGACACTTATGGCCCATTTACTAAAGTAAAACTAGAAAGACAATCAGAGACTGCAGACTCCGCCTCCAATAGACTATTGGATCTTGTGAGACAGTAAACAGGGCTTCCGGATCAGAGGGGCCAAACCTGCTCTAGCTTGCTGCTCCGGAATGTACTACAAGACTCCTTCTGGACTCTTTTTCCCATCATGCCATTCGTGTCCCTCCCTCTTAAAGTGGCAGTTTACAGTACAGGCACGATTCCAGATGTAAAAATAATTCTAGAATCTGGATCCAGCTCCGGATCAATGCCATTCTCGGGGAGGACCGAGCCACGGACAGAACCTTGCTTGTAAAAAATTCAAGTCGATTGTGTTACTAGTTTTTGAGTTATGCGCTCGGACAGACATACAAACAAATGGACCCAATTGCAATACCAGCGTCTCCTCTTCGGCGAGGGTAATAAAGTAAAATAGCAAAGTAATTAAATGCTCAGAATGCAACTGGGGCTGAGGACAATGACGAGAGCCTCTTGAATACACAGACAGCAAACTATGGTCAGAACAAGAGAACAAAGCGATGTTGGATTGTGTGTTTTTGTTGTGTGGATTGTCTGAATCTTATTCTGTGGTGTGATTGAGAAACGTTTACCACCATTGTTGACCTGGCTTTTCATGTTCTGTGTGTGGATCAGTGTGGACAGGGATCATTTCTGTACCGGTGTTAAGCGCAGCAAGTTTTGAAAGTGCAACCTAATAATACTAATAATTAAAAAAAGAGATTTGGAATGAGAAAAGCCGTCGATGTGTGTGAAGCGGCTTCAAAGGTGCGAAAACAAGGACATACAGTATCCCGTCGCGTGAGAAGGAGCTCAAGTGGATCCTTAAATCTAAACGGAATAGTATTTACTGCATGTTTTGCTTGACGGAGATTCTGTTAAATTCTGACACTGACGAAGACGACTGTATTGGTTTTAGTGCGCAGGAGGAAGATGAAGGTAGCGATCAGTGACTTTACTGCTGGTATTTGCCTTTCTGTCTCTAAGCCGTCCATCATGGCTGTCCTCACCACTGTCTCTAAGCCGTCCATCATGGCTGTCCTCACCACTGTCTCTAAGCCGTCCATCATGGCTGTCCTCACCACTGTCTCTAAGCCGTCCATCATGCTGTCCTCACCACTGTCTCTAAGCCGTCCATCATGGCTGTCCTCACCACTGTCTCTAAGCCGTCCATCATGGCTGTCCTCACCACTGTCTCTAAGCCGTCCATCATGTCTGTCCTCACCACTGTCTCTAAGCCGTCCATCATGGCTGTCCTCACCACTGTCTCTCAGCCGTCCATCATGGCTGTCCTCACCACTGTCTCTAAGCCGTCCATCATGGCTGTCCTCACCACTGTCTTGTAGACCTGTCCCTTCGTCCTATCACAGAGCACACCTGATACTTTCCTCCCCCCGTTCCAGCCTGCCTGCACACGATTCTTCACCTCCTTTCCACATTCTCTCCATCACTCTGCTCTGTTGACCCGAGGTACCTGAAGTCCTCTCCCTTCTTTACGTCTATTCCTTGTAGCTTCACTGTCCCCCCTGGGACCTTCTCTACTCTCTCTCTCTCTGTCTGTGATAAATATGAACATGCTACATGAATACAAAATTAATATTTGTTCTTTCCCCAGGTTCCAAATGTTGAACATGTCCACCCCAAGTGAGCTGAAGTCTCCCTGCGTGACTCGCAATGGAATGGTTAAGCTGCCCCCCAGCCAGCCCAATGGTCTGGGCAGTGCAAGCATCACCAAGGGGACCCCAGCTGCCAAGAACCGCCTGTGCCAGTCCTCCTCGGTACCCTCCATCCTGCCACCTCCACCTTCATCCCTTTCCTACCACCATCACCACCACCTGGATGGCCCAGGCATGCACAATTCAGCGGTGTCTCTCCTGGGCCCTGACCTGGACCCTGGAATGCCTCTTATGGCCTTGAAGCCATCCCTTCGCCAGCTTCCCCCTCTCACTCCGCCCAAACCCATTCTGCTGGAGCGCCAGCTTGTCCTGGATGAGAAGCTACTCAACCGATTGCTCTGGTACTTTACCACAGCTGAGAAATGTGTTTTGGCACAGGTGTGCAAGACATGGCGCAAGGTGCTGTACCAGCCAAAGTTCTGGGACGGTGTGACACCCATCTTACATGCTAAGGAGTTGTATACGCTCCTTCCCAGTGGGGAGAAGGAATTTGTCAGCCTGCGAGCCTTTGCCCTGCGCGGTTTCCAATCGTTCTGCTTAGTAGGGGTGTCAGACCTGGACATTTGTGAATTCATCGACAACTACCCTCTGTCCAAGAAAGGAGTACGCTCGGTCAGCCTCAAGAGATCCACCATCACAGATGCCGGTTTGGAGGTAAGGTTCTTTCTGACAGTTTTCTCCGTTAGGGACGACACAATGATTGAGTTCAATTCAATTCAGTTTTATTTCTATAGCGCCAGATCACAACAGGAAGTCATCTCAAGGCACTTTACAGGATTAGCAGGGAAAGACGGAACCCAACTTGACCCACAAGAGCAAGCACTTTGGAGACGGAGCCAAGGAAAAACTTCCCTTTAACAGGCAGAAACCTTGGACAGAACCTAGGTTCATGGTGGACAGCCATCTCTCAGACCAGCTGGGTTGATAGAGAGAGTGTGAGAGAGATAGAGAGAGAGAGAGAGAATGGCGGGTCGGAGGAGAGACAAAAACAAGGAGATGGATAGGGAAGTGATAGAGAGACAGAGCAGGAGCAGACAAAAACAAGATGTATAGGATAAGACTAGAAATGCTAATGCTAGCGACGTGGACATCAGTGTTGAGGGACACAGGTCCAGGTTCTGCAGCACCACGGACAGAAGCACCTGAAAGAGAAAGAGGGACAAACAGAGGGAGAGAGAGAACAAGACTACGGGGAAGAGAGAGAGATTACTCACATATATTTATAACATGAATAATCAGATGAAGAGGGAGGAGCTCAGTGTGTCATGATGTTAAGCCACCAATGCTGCCTAATGACAGCATATTGATTATACTGATTACTGCATCGATTAGTTATAAGCTTTGTTAAAAAGGAAAGTCTTTAATCTACTCTTGAACATAGAGATGGTGTCTGTCTCAGGAACCAATCAGGGAGCTGATTCCACAATAAAGGAGCTTGATAACTGAAAGCTCCGCCCCCCTGTCTGCTCTTGGAATTTTTTCGAACCACGAGCAGGCCAGCATTTTGGGACCGCAGGGTTCTAGTGGGGCAATACGGGATAATCATCTCTGTAAGGTAAGGAGGGGCCTGGCTGGTGAGGGCTTTAAAAGTGAGTAGAAGGATTTTATATTCAATCCGTTCCCTAACAGGAAGCCAATGCAGAGACGCCAGAACAGGGGAAATGTGTTCTCTCAGTCTGGTTCCTGTCAGAACACGAGCTGCTGCATTCTGGATTAGCTGGAGATGTTTAATAGACCTTTTTTGGCAGCTGGACAGTAAGGAGTTGCAGTATTCCAGTCTGGAAGTCACAAAAGCATGGACAATTTTTTTCTGCATCTTTTCGGGTTAGTACAGGCATGGGCAAACCCAGGCCCGGGGGCCATATGCGGCCCGTTGGTCTTTTTAATCCGGCCCGCCAAACTTGTCCAAATTATATTATTAAATAAAATTTTATTATAATTAAACCTCATTCATTTGACCTTTTCCCTGTAATGCTACCTGTAAAAGGCCAAATCCTTTAATGCAATAGCTTTCATGTGTCATTTATATTAGCTCACACAAATACTCCATCCATCTGTTCTTGGTCCGGCCCCTCTGTCAAATTTTAGAACCTATTGTGGCCCGCGAGTCAAAAAGTTTGCCCACCCCTGGGTTAGTAGGTGTCTGACCTTTGAAATATTGTGAAGGTGAAAGAACGCAGTCCTTGAAATATGCTTTATCTGGGACTGAAAGGACAGGTCCTGATCAAAGATTACCCCCAGATTCTTGGCAGTGGTGCTGGTGGACACTGAGGGAAGTGCACAAAGGACTAGTTCAACTACAACACTAGAACAAACATTTCTGAGATGCTTTGGCCCCAGAGACCAGAACCTCAGTTTTATTTCGATTTAATAACAGGAAGTTCTCGGTCATCCAGGAGTTAATGTCCTTAAGGCATGTCTGAAGTCTAACCAACTGATTGACTTTGTCTGGCTGAACTGACAGGTATAATTGTGTATCATCTGCATAGCTATTAAAGGTCATTGGTGACTTTAACTAATGCTGTCTCTGTGCTATGATGAGCTCTGAAACCCGACTGGAAAACCTCAAATAACTTATTGTCGTGTAAGAATTCACACAGCTGACTGGAAACTGCTTTCTCTAAACGCTTTGACAGGAATGGAAGGTTTGAAATTGGCCGATAGTTAGCCAAGACATCAGGATCCAATGTTGGTTTTTTGAGAAGCGGTTTAATGACTGCTGTTTTAAAATACTTGGGTACATAGCCTGTGAGTAAGGATAGATTAATTATATTTAGCAAAGCGATTGAGGGGAAGGCTTCTTTAAGTCGCTTAGTTGGGACCGGGTCTAAGAGACAAGTGCACGGTTTAGATGAGGCAATAGCCACACTTAGTTGCTGCAAGTCAATGGGATGCTGTATGAACGTTATTTATGACCCGCTATGTTCGTATCATCCCTCCTTAATATCATCCGTCCTGTTTGTTCTAATCATACATCGCTATAACAGTTTAACATCCATGTAGCAGAGCTCCGCTCGCTGCCTTCTGTATGTGCACAAAGGACAGGACTACATTGAAGCCAGTAAGCTTTAGACTGGGGGCGGGGGGGCACACCTGTTGTGTGTGTTTGCTACGGTGGCAAAAACATAATACACAATTCCGGGATACAATCATATCAGTAGAACTTGAATTGAACAAATAGCATTAAAAAAAAAAAGCATGTCCAAAGTATGACTTTTTTCAGTACATATTGTCCCAACGCATGACAAATGTAGTTACACTGCAGAATATTTATCTACAGAACAGGTCCCCGTAAAAATAGCCATAATATCTGAGCGTGTAAAAATAATTCCGTGTCTGCGCTCTCTTCACCGTCACGTCCCGTTCCCGGCTGGCCTGGGAACGCGGAAAAGCTGGAACAAGCGGCCGGGGAGAGAGAAGTCTGGGCTTCCCTGCTTAGGCTGCTGCCCCCCCGACCCGACCCCGGATAAGCGGTTCAAGATGGATGATTCAAAGCATTTTTATTCTGTTATGAGATTACTGCCGTCATCGCACCGTGTGTGTGTGTAGAGACACTCTCCCCCTGATTGCTCTCCACACGTCCAGCTCTCCCTCTGTCTCCTGCATGAGTCGAAGTAGAAGCGTAGAGTAGATAAAGTTTACTTTATGTGGTAATGTTCCGGCGAAAATTGCCAAAACATTTTTTGTGTGTGCTAAAAACGTCCCTCACGGTTACCATGGTAGCGTGCAGGGCGCGCGTGTTCGCTATGAACGTACTTTTGCTTCCAGGTTTAGAGCGTTTCTGACAGAGTGGCTTGATAGAGAAATGAGGGACGCTGTCCTGCAGCATCTGTTTGAGACAGAAATGAGAGACGCTGTCCTGCAGCATCTGTTTGAGACAGAAATGAGGGACGCTGTCCTGCAGCATCTGTTTGAGACAGAAATGAGGGACGCTGTCCTGCAGCGTCTGTTTGAGACAGAAATGAGGGACGCTGTCCTGCAGCATCTGTTTGAGACAGAAATGAGGGACGCTGTCCTGCAGCATCTGTTTGAGACAGAAATGAGGGACGCTGTCCTGCAGCATCTGTTTGAGACAGAAATGAGGGACGCTGTCCTGCAGCGTCTGTTTGAGACAGAAATGAGGGACGCTGTCCTGCAGCATCTGTTTGAGACAGAAATGAGGGACGCTGTCCTGCAGCATCTGTTTGAGACAGAAATGAGGGACGCTGTCCTGCAGCATCTGTTTCAGACAGAAATGAGGGACGCTGTCCTGCAGCGTCTGTGTGAGACAGAAATAAGGGACGCTGTCCTGCAGCATCTGTTTGAGACAGAAATGAGGGACGCTGTCCTGCAGCATCTGTTTGAGACAGGAATGAGGGACGCTGTCCTGCAGCATCTGTTTGAGACAGAAATGAGGGACGCTGTCCTGCAGCATCTGTTTGAGACAGAAATGAGGGACGCTGTCCTGCAGCATCTGTTTGAGACAGAAATGAGGGACGCTGTCCTGCAGCATCTGTTTGAGACAGAAATGAGGGACGCTGTCCTGCAGCATCTGTTTGCTATTTTGACCAAATACTGGCTCAGATATTTCATACACGCGCCTGAGAACTGTGTTAACTTGTGGAAAAAGGGTAGAATATGTCTCCTTTAAATGAAGGTGTTTTAAATAAAACGTGGCATCTTCTTTCAAATGTATTAGCACCTTTTTTATTTGTGGTGTGCATTTTATGTTTGTGTGGAACTATTATGTATATATTTGTACATTCACACGCTCACTCACCCCATAACCCTAAACGACATTTATGCGTTTGCTCAAACCGCCGTTGCAGACTGGAGTTCCTCTCTGTCACCACATCTCGCCGTATAACGCCGCTAAACCGGAGACTTCCTGTTGCAGGTCATGTTGGAGCAGATGCAAGGCGTGATGCACCTTGAGCTGTCGGGCTGCAACGACTTCACAGAAGCCGGGCTGTGGTCCAGCCTGAACGCTCGGCTAACGTCGCTCAGCGTCAGCGATTGCATCAACGTGGCAGACGATGCCATCGCTGCGATCTCGCAGCTCCTGCCCAACCTATCAGAGCTGAGCCTGCAGGCCTACCACGTCACTGACACGGCCATGGCCTATTTCACAGCGAAGCAGGTAGGACGGGAAAACGAGAGGAACCGCTTTACTGTCTTGAAACCCCATTCTCATCTCGAGTATTGCTTTAGCTTGCCACACATCATTTTTGATCTAAGTGATGGTAAAAACAACACGGAGCACATTTCCACTTGTTCCTGCCCGTGCTCTTCGGTTTCTCTGGAGAGCTGGAGCGGTACTCGGTAAAGATGCAGCAGTCTGAGCGGCTTCCAGCTGCAGGTCTGAGAAGATCTACACGCCTCAGCTGCCACATTCTGTCACATGGCTCGAGTTCAGAAGGGTTTTATTTTCATGTCTTTGAAGTGATTCTTGGATTACCATACAGATGCAGATTAAAATCATTTGTCCCAACCTCATCACAGAGGATAATTTGGCTAACG